>NC_047135.1:10712393-11012393 GCF_009829125.3 Periophthalmus magnuspinnatus | reverse complement strand
CAATAACAACTATTGCAGGATAATCCCAGTAAACTATTTTAAATAGACTGTATCATTATGTGGTATGAGCTGCAACTAATAAATAGCAGAATGAAGCAATAATTAGCCACAGTTTTTCAAGATTTCAACGCTCCACAGCTCAAATGTTATCACATTACAATGAAAATACTCCAACAACTTTGGCAAAGAAATTGACACATGATATATTTCAAGCACCAAAATATATTGCTTCAGCTTTCATATATTAAGCGATAAGTCGATATTGTAATTATCATGACAGGCCTAAAGTTGTACGATGTAACTTTTCTGTTGGAGGGTACACATACTTTCACATTTGCCTGGCATGTTCCACAGTATGGCATTAAAATAATCTGACATACACAAAGGAATATAATCTCCACATAGACAAGAAGGTTGCGGGCACATATATTTAATAGTAAACCGAAAGTGATGAGAGGACATGTTTTATATCTTGAGTCATTTATGCTGTAAGGATTTAGCTGTAATAAAACAGAAGTGTGAGAGATGGGAGAGAGTGTGGTAACCAAATGTGGTTCTTTGATGGAGTATTATTGATTTAGTGTGTTTTGTTGAAGTGGTTGCGGTCGGATTAGCAAACAGTATGTCAAAACACAACTCTATCACTTTATTTGTGTGTGCGCTGCTGCTGCTGCCTGTGGCTCTGAGAAACACAAGTGAAAATAAAGAGACTTGGGAAAATCATTCAGATGTAAAAACGGTTTTATTATCCGAGTCAAAATGCAATAAACTACAGCAATATAATGTATACACTCTGAGGACGTTTACAAGAGACAGAAGTTTCCCCAGTACATTTTTACACATATAGTTGAGTAATCTCTTGTGCACTGTTTCTGATAACATAAACATATTAGCAAAGTATCAGCTTGTACTTATGGCTATGGCTAAATTACAGGGATAGTAAATTTCTGCGTTTGAGATTTGCTAGTTGTAACTATTGAAATTGTGATTACTACCCTACTTATATCTGTATTTCCATATTACATGTTTGTCCTATTACACTGGCAGAATTGTAATGTGGGCAACAGTAGCTCAGTTGGTAGAGTGTTTCTCCACTGATCTGAAGGTTGGCAGTTCAAATCTCTCCCTCGACATAAACATCATTGGTTGAGCAGTCAGATCCATGGACTGAGATTCCAGGTTGGTGGTGAGATTCCAGCTCCCATAGATGAAAGCTGTCGTTGTGTCCTTGGGCACCACAACCCCAGTGTCTGTGTACACTGGGGTATGAATGTGTGTGTGTAAATGGTGGATGTAAAAGACTTTGAGTGCCTAGAAGGTGGAAAAGTGCTACGTAAAAATGTGACCACTTACCATGTGTCTATTAGGATAAGGATAATGTGAGGGACAGGAACTAAAAAAGTTGACAGTTCCATTCTCAGTCCCATTGTTTGTGTCGTTGGGTCAGCTAAAAAAATTCTTAGTCGACTAAAGAATCATGAACCCATGAAAAAGAGAGCCCAAGTGCTCTCATTGGGTCCCCCCTGTATAAATAAAGATAAATAAAAATAAAATAAAAAAGTCATGTCCTGCCGATCAGTTACTCAGTGAAAAAGGGGACATGACAAACGCTCGGGAAAGTATTATGTCTCTCAGATGCAAACTGCACTCACAAACAAAACAAAAAAATATTATATATATATATATATGTATATATATAAGTACTAGGAAACAATGTATTTACATGAAAACAGACTGAATTTGTGAATCATGAGTTTAATCTGCCTTTTTACATTTAAATGCCAAATCTTCAGCTAACTCACTCACTTCTCCTTTCTGCTGTTGTCCCATATAAATCCTTATAATCTAAATACAATTTTTAATCGACTAATACAAATTTTGGTTGACAAAGACTCCGACCAATTAATCGACTAAACGACTTCCTTAGAGTGTTTCTGATTTGAATAGCTGAATTGTTTTCCCACAATTCTTTGTGGGGCCCAGTAGAATAGAACATTGAACAAAATGTGTGGTAAAACTTGTCTCTCCTTCCAATAGACCTGCGCACTATTTTTATCTTTATATTTTATTAAAACTTGACGTTCTTATACTTTTAATCAGTCCAACTCTTCCTAACTCATAAAATAACTTGTAGCTTCCCTTCCGCCAGGCTTCATTCATTAAACATCTGCTTTATTAATTCATAAAAGTCTCATTAATTCACGGTCACAGCTCCTATCGTCATGTCTGAAATAATTGTTCTGCACTGGGACTAAAATATCCAGAGTTATTGAGGGAACATTGGCTGATGGTTGTCCCATAATGCATTGTGGGATTCTTATTGAAGGGAACAGTAAATCGAAGAGAAATTAAATGTTGATGAAGCCACGCTGTGAGGATCAGATTCGGCCCATGTGTGAAAGTGGCTGAGCTCGAGTCCACAGAGGAGGCCAATAATGGGATGGAAAATTTGTCCTATGGGTTTTATCACTGCTGCTGTAAATCAACATACTGTAAGGGGTGTGGCTACATACTGTAAGGGGATGTGAGTACATTATAAGGAGTCATTTTTACAAAAACATCTGATTGGAAGATGGTAAAAAAATGTAGGATAAAAATGTAAACATAATTATAGAACTGCATAAGTCAGGCAATACTAGTCAGTGTTAGTGAATGCTATAGAAAGTTCAGATGCAGTTCCACAAAATTGTCTGTATAAATAGTTGTTTTTGCATGAACTCCCGTGTGGATGTAGTCTTCTGAGTGCACTTTACATAAGACTTTTTTCCACTGGCACGGTTTGCTTGGAGCTGCCTTGGAGCCGATCTGTTTGGAGTTGCATTTACAGTCCCTGAGCAAGGTGCCCGGTCCAGGGGCAGGGTTCTGCTCCATGCGACACTGAGGTTACCCAAACAAACATAATTCAGAATTTTCTTTCTTTCTCTAAATCATAACTGAATTATACTCGTAATTGTATGGGTGATTTCAGCCATTCACAAAAAGACATTTAGTAAAGTAAAAAGTTTGTGACACTGTGAGACGAGGCTAAACAAGCGTAAACACAAAACATCTTCTGGCATATTGTCAGTCTTTTCTGCATTTATTGTGTTTCTCTGTACCTCTGTGCAGGGCTGTACTGGGAGAAGAAATCAGCCGCGGCAATTCAGAAAAAACAAACATAACAAGGCAGTGTTATTAATTGTAAATAAATGTTGTTTTTTTGTAAATTATGATAATTGGTAGAAATTAAATCTATTAATATCTAAAATAAATAAATTAAACAGGTCCCCCCCTGTAGGACCATGAATGTGCTTGTTGTGCATGCCCCTGGATGCTCAGCGTGCAGTCACAGTCTGAGTACAGCAGTGACAACAGTGGTTTAAAGTGGTCCCTAAACTCCAGAGGCTTCACACACTTGTGTCAGGACGTCACTTTTAAAGAAATACACTGCATGCGTCTGTGGTAAATTCTTTGATCACACCACATGAAAATTAGCGCCTTTTTCAATTAGCTAAAAATAACCAAAACATCACAATTCCTGACTGAAGAATGCAGAATACCTTTATGGGATTGGAAACATTCCTAGCGTTCACAAAATGCATTGATTTCAGAGTGATTTAAATGAACAGACTCTGAGCACTCTGCTGTTAGGGACAGTGGCTGGCACTCTCTCATCAGCCTCGGTCTGTCTGCTTTGGGCCGGCCCCTGATAAAGGACTGGGCCAGGACCACATCTGTGTGGGGCCACATGTGTGTGAGGCCAAGGTGAACTCATGGTAAAGTGTACAGCTAGGGAGAGCTGAATAAGAGGAGCCACTTGAGTGTTAAGTAAATGAGTATACATTTTTACAACCATTAAATTTACATTTCACCAAGCCCTAAGCATACATCTTGTCAATAACAGAGAAGTGAAAAAGTGAAAAAGTACCAGAAAATTGAACTTGAATCTCCATATGTTTTGAACAAAGTAAAAGTATATGTATTTTTCCTGTTGTCGGCTCCTCTCTGCTGCAGTCTGCTGTGTCCTTCTCCTCTGTGTCATTATTCTACAGTAACAGCACTTATCCCCACACTCTGCCACCAAACCTCCATCATGTCATACAACTCTCTATTTCCTGCTCTCCATCATCCTCATGTCTCTTTTACTCTTTCTCTCTGTCCCTCTTCTCTTTTTCTTGCAGTCTTTCTCTGGTCCCTTCTCTCTTTCTTTATGCTTTCTCACTCTTTATCGCTCTACTCCCATCTTCTCCTTTCTGTTATCTCTTTCCTCGCCAATCTAATCCTCTGCTCTCTCTTTTTATCCTCCTATGTCTTTTCTCTCCTCTCTCTCTTTATTATTCTCTCTCTCACCATATCAGTCCTCTCCTTTTTCTATTCTCTCTACCCTTGCCCATCTACAGCTATATGTTTTCCTCTCCTCCCTCTCTTTTCCACCCTCCCCCCTCCCTCTCTCCAACCTCTCTGTCTCCCTATCCTTTCCTTCTTTCCGTCCCTCTCTCTCTTTTTATACCGTCCATCAACCCCCTCTCCTCCCTCCATCTGTCACTACCCCCTTACCTCTCCCTCTCAAATATCTCTCTTCCTTACTTCTCTCTCCCTTCCTACTACCACTTCTGTGTCTCTCTCTCTGTCCCTCCGTCCCTCTCTCTTCTTCCTCCTCTCCCCTCTTCCTCCCCGTTTGCTAGACGAGCCTCAGATTCAGTTTAAATGTAGCAGTGATATAGTTTGCTGCGAGCTCCTGTGACAGCTGCCACTTATCTCTACCCCGGCTCAGTCTGTTTGTCACTGAAGACTGTTACTAACGGTGATAAACAATTATAGCCCCATGTGACAGAGAGGTGCTACTCTTAAAGCAGAGATAGAGGAGGCATTTTTCATTCTAGGGATACAGTACTTTTGGATTTGTACCGAGATTGCTTTTACCACAAAATATCACCTATTATCTTGAATAGTTTAGATGGTCTAGATTTTGGGGGTAAGTTTTACCTTATTAGACCTATGTGCAGTTAAATGTAAACGCAACATCAAAACACGGTAGTATTCAGAATTACAACCATTTCAATTTCAATAAGATACAAGTACTCTTCAATACAAGTGGATTTGTATAATGGGCTTCCTCTGCCAACCTAAGTTCTACATATACTAGTAAAGTACTGTACTTAAGTAACATTTTTAGGTATCTGTAATTTACTTAAGTACATTTTAAAGCAGATACTTTTTACTTCAATACATTTGAGAGCAGGTATCTGTACTTTCTACTTTGAACTGGACTGAAAAGTAAAAGTATTTTTTATTATTGTTTGGGAGTTGCTAAAAAGGCTTAGGGGTTTACTTTTTCTTAAGTAACAAAATCGAGTACTTCTTCCACCACTGCACATTATCAATATGGGATTGCTATGGGATGTTAAGATGAATACATAATGAATCCAAGCTGATTGGCAGAAGCGCCATAACAGCAGCAGTGCTACCATGAATGGATCAAACTTTTGTTACATTCAGTTGAAAGAAAAGCACAGACATCTTTCCCGTCCACAAATGCACACAGCTGTTCCCTCTGCACGTCTCTCCGCACAAAAAAATATTTCTGCTAAAATAGTCTGAAGTATGTCCATCACCATCGCCTCGTTCATTTTGGTTTGTTTGGGAGCTTCACCTTTGGTTTCCACCCAAACCACAAAGCTGCTCTGTGGCTGATCATTCTGTGGCTCAGGGCCATGCTCAGACACAGTTCAAGATGAAGTCTTGTGAGTTTGTGAATTCATAAATATTGTAGGAATTAATGAGGCAGTGCAAAGTAAGTGGGGAGGTAACATTTTGCTTTATTCGGTGACCCTCTTCTGACAGGCTGGCCAAAGCTCTTGTAAGGATGGGTCAAATACTGCATCTAATGATTATTTTAGTATATCCACTTGTCAGCGATTATTTTTAGGATTAGGATAGCCTGATTATCTCTATTCTAAATTTGCATTTCCAATATACATTTTAAACCAAAGAAAGGTCAGTAGAAAGTAAATCGACATTTGAATAAACATCAGAAATAAAAAATGTTGTAGTCTTTCTTATAAAAAAGGTGTTTTCTCTCTCTTTTTTTCTTTATTTAAAAAAAATAAATAAAATCTAACACAAGATAAAATGTAACACAACTAGTGCTGTCATGATACTAAAATTTCAAACTTAATTTCAATATTATGGAATAGACTCGATACTCAAGGCCAATTCCAATACAACGATGATAATAAAAACATTTTTATTCTTCTGTTTTTGATTTTTAACATTAAATTGTAGTACTTTCTTTTATATTACCATGTGGCTTTCGATCTGTGTACTCCCTCAGTCATCCAGGTAGGTTCCATAGTAGTCCATGGTCGTATACTTGTTCTGATACAGCTCAAGATCATTCTAGAGCTATTCAGGAAAGGTTTATTTCTGTCCTGTGAATGTGAGCTTTTTAGTATGGATACTCAAATGATATCTATATCTATTTTCCATACTAATTTTAATATCGAAACATATCTGATTTTCAATACTTTTGACAACCCTAGTAGAATCTGATACTGCCTCAATCTCTACATAAGGGTCCCTTGGTCTTACTATGATCACACTGTGGTCTCATGTCTCATTATGAACAACTTTTGGGTTGTCGTGATCTTTGTAGTGTCTCTTTTTTTACCCAGTGTTAGCTAACATGTGTTAATTAATGTGCACTTCCTGGTTTGTTTATGTTATTTCCGAGTGTCCCATTTTAATGAAGCGTGGGGCTGTTTGCTGCCTCATTGTTTTGGTTGCATCTTGTTTTGTCTCTGTTGGTTATGCGTTTGTGCTCGCAGCTTTCAGATTATTGCTTCATCAAAGTTGTCGCGCCGTGCCCAGTCTAAAAATACCTAAACAATTGTAATCCCCAATTGCTAATAGCATCTTCCTCCCATAGCTGTCGGTAAAATTTGTTCTTTTCATTTATTGTCTCTACAAAATGACTACTTTTTGTGCCCCCAGAGACCAAGCTATGGATTCCCATTTTCTTCAGCCAGTCACTGCTCATTGTGTAATTTCTGCTCATAGTGAACAGCTTTTAAAGGAGCACTATGCATTTTTTCTGGTGGCTGTCTCTGTAAAGTAGGGTTGTCAAAAGGATTGAAAATCAGATACTAATCAATACTAAAACTATTATTGAATCTAGATACTCATTTGAGCAGGTATCAATACTCATTCAGAGGACAGAAATTTACCTTTCCTGAATAGCTTTAGAATGATCTTGACCTGTAAGTATAAGACACATAGACTAGTCCACGCCCATGGACCACTATGGAACATACATGGGTGACTGAGGGATTACACAGATATAAGGCCACATGGTAATATGAAAAAAAGTACTACGATTGAATGATGAAAATTATATTCTATTGTCTAAATAAGTTTCTTTAAAAGTTTTCTTTATTATCATCATTGGTACTGAGTATCAAGTCTATTCCTTAATATCAAAATTGAGTTTGACATTTTAGTATTTATATACTATTATATAAAAACTAAATATACTATATAAAGATGTTATTGCTTTGCCAAGACTGTACAACAATATGACATTAAACCTATCTGTCACTATGGAGACAAGCAGCTGATTCTATGGCCCGCACTCTCACCTGCACAACCAAATTGATGACGTTATCACATGCGCTGTTTGTTTATGTGTCGCACAGCAGAGCCATTACTTTAGTGGTGAAAATAAGTCCAGCAGCATGAAATATCTATTAAGTAATGAGGCACATATGTGTCCTACTGTGATGTGCGCTCCTCTGTGAGTTTATGGATTAAACAACAGTGTGGAGGAGTGAGGACAACAGGAGACGAGCCTTCAAAACTTCTGCCTCTGTCATAGTCCTTACTGAAGGTGAGTGTGGCTTCACCGTGAGTTTTGAAGCAGAGTTCATTCACTTTTTCCTCTCATCCTCTATCCTCTCAGCACACAAGAAATTGTTTGTCAGCATAAATTGTGCTTGCTTTGACCCACCTCCTCAACCAGGTCAAAGTCTTAAAAGTGCCGCGCCTGGGCATGTTTCATTTGCTCTCACTCTGGACAAACGTACCATGCTTTAGGTGCTGTTGGTGCTTGGGCACGGGTCGATTGGGCTAGTGTAAGCGCACCCTACATGCAAGAATGCAATACAGATGAGCTTAATGCCATACTGTGGAACATTCCAGGCAAAACAATTTACTCCATGGGGACAAGCAGGTAGGGGACCCCCATCAGTAAAGCTACATAATACACCTTCAGTCATTTCTGTGTCTTCACTGAGCTTGTTTTTCCCCATGGTTGCTGTCATTAAACTTGCATAGTGATGTTTTTCTAATTGGGGCCAGGATCACAGCAGTAGCCTACACTGTTTTTGTCCCTGATACAGTATTTTTGGTGCACTCTGAGCTTGTTAAATGAGGTGAGAAGGGGTGGAATCTGCTCTGTCTCTATCTGGGTTGGAGATTTTGTTTGGGCCATGGAAAAAAGTGTATAATTGAGATAAAATGTGAAGTTAAAGGAATACATATTTTTTTTCACAATTGATACTTTGCAGTGACATCACACTAGGAGTGTTCTACATGTGTGTGGATGGTGGAATGTTTAGAAGTTTTCATACTGACACAATGCACACAAAGCACTGCCAAAAAGTTTTAACCTCCTGAGACCCGAGCTCTTGCAAGACATGCTTTATTAATTTATCTTTGTTATTTGGGCTGATTGGGACCTGATGAGTCTAAATACAAAGAATTATCTTTTTACATTATGTAGTTTCTGCAAAAAAAATATGTAAATCAAATGTCGTCATATGTGGACATTTTAATCATTTTGATAAAACATTTGAATAATGATTTACAAAAACTATTTATTAGAACCCTGAACACAGCAACATTTGTCCTGAATGTAAAAACAAAATGAGAAACAACAATTGTGCCTCTTGGAACAATGTGTCTCGTGTGAAGAGCTGCTGACAGGAGCAGGAAGAAAAAAATAAAATAAAATAAAATATTCTAAACATTCTAAAGTGTTAAAAAATGAATATTTATAATATATTTGCATTGTTGCTGTTCTTGTATGCTGTTATTCTTCTTCTACAAATTTGTGTTAAAATAAAGCTCAGATTAAAGTCTAACAAAGCCCCGGATAGAGCAGTGTCTACAGTTAGCATAACACCCCCAGTGAATGTTGATAACATCAACTGCAAAGTATCAATACATCTTACAGTCTCCATGGAGACATTAGCATTATTCCATAGGATGGCATTAAACTGAGTTTTGCATTTATTTAATTGCTGGTGTTTTATTGGATGCATTCTTGGTTCATCTCTCTACATATCTAACCCTTTAACATGGCCTGGTGGTGCTTGTCTTCATGGACATAGATAAGTTTAATGACCTATGGTGGAACATTCTACACTAAGCAATAACATGTTCATGATGAGAAGTAGGTAATGGACCCCCGATCAGAAAAGTTACATAGTGCCCCTTTAAGAATATTACCACTGGTTATACAGCTGAGAAAAATGTAATTAAAAGCATCGGTAGCAGATTTATAGAAAGCCTACTTTTGTGTCACAATTCTTCTCAAATCTTACTTAGAATCCAGCCTATTTAAGCAGAGATTTTGTGTGTGTGTTTTTTACTTTCTGCATCATGGCTTTAAACCTTTAAGGTTCCAATCATTTGAAAAGCTTGCAGAGGCTAACAATGCTTAAGACCTGAGTGGTACTGAGCCATGTGTAAATCCGATGAGAAGTGTGGTAAATCTGTCCAAAATGTACTTGTAGTCTAAAGTCTGAGCATTATAAGTATTTTTTTTCTATGAGAACACAATGGGAGCATGCATGGGAGCAGGGATTAACAACTGAGCTACTGCTGACCATGCTGAAGAGTATGGCTACGTTATGGCATACTTGTATTGTCTCTGTTGGGAAATTTGTTCTCTGCATTTGACCCATCCTTCAGTGCTGCTGGGTCAACCTGTCAGGAGCAGGGATCCATCACCAGACATTATAGTTTTGGTCAGGACTATCTTAGCTGAAGGATTTAATATTGTATGTGTTTTGCGCATAACTATATTAGTATTCGTCTTGCACAGTGCACATCATGATTACTTTCTCTGGCAACTTTTAGCAATATTTTACATCCTGTCTATAACATTTAGCATATATTTAAACCTAAGCTTTGCAGGTTACAAAAGTCAGCCATGACAGGGACCTTGACTAAGCACTTGTGTTGTCAACCGTCTCCATTGAGTGAAGCGTTCTTTTAAAACATCACCTTGAACCAACGTCAGGGGAGAACAAATTTACATGTAGATTGGTCCTGCTCCCTCCTTGCCCCTCTTCATTTCGTCTGAGTGAATCGGCCACAAACTCAAACTAATTAACCAATGAGAGACTGACAGCTAAGTGCCACCCCCCCCTGCCCTCGGCTAGATGAAGGGGGGGATGACAAACTCAAGAATAGATGGGTACATGACAAGGAATAATGGTGGAGCTGGTAAGGGGGAGGAGAGGGGAGAAAGGGAAGAGGAGAGGGGAGACAGGGAGGAAAAACAGCCCACAGGAAAAATTCTAACAGTGAAGGTTTTCCCAAGAGAGATGTCAGTCAGGAGGAGGTCTGTATTTAGATTATTATATTTGTAAAACTCCGCAGGGAACCACTTTAACTGCAAAAGTGTATTCCTTTAGCAATGTGATTCTGTGCAGGGGGATGGGAGACATAAAGATGTAACTTTATGTATTGCCTGTTTTCAGATGATGTCACAACATTCTATAGGCCAATGTTGGTTAATACAGATAGGGTGCAGGTAAAGTGAATATTGTTAAAATACAGATTTCTATATTATTACAGCGAGTTCTTTGGGTACTTGGTCTAGTTAATAATAGAAATGATCAGGTTCAACATTCTAAAATGTACTTTTTGGATATTTCATGTTAAAGTACAATGTAATCACTAGGGAAGCTATCTCTTACCGTCCATCTGGGAGTATGACATCATCACATCCTAGAATCAGAAAACCATCAATTTGTAACCTTCTTGTCACTATGGAGATGTTATTGCTTCGACTGAATCATTCCTCAGTGAGACATTAAACTGTTGCATTTGTACAATTACAGGTTTTACTGCTACAAAATCCCCACTCTTGGCAGATCTCAGAAGGTAAGTAGAATCTGGTAGGGTCTGGTTAGATCTTGGATTGGAGACAGCTTGGAATATGCAGAGGCCACTGTGGGGCAGCAGGGACTCTAGTGGAAACTGCTGTTGTGTCCTTAGGCAAGACACTTCAAGACACTTCACCCACCTTGCTTGGTATGAAGCGCGAGTGGGGGCCTATTGGCTGTCTGCATCTCATGATATCAATACTGTATCAGCTAAGAATGCAGTATATTAATTTATAGATTTGTTGGCACACTGCTACTTTTAAATATGCAAATGTAGCTTTTTGGACTCATAATTTTCTTCCCCCATCTATACTGGTCGTTATTGTATAAATTAACGAAGGTGTTCTTCAGGTTTCCTCTGGCGAAAAGGTTGTCGTCTCTGCTCCTTCTGCGCAGCCCTGTTTAATGAAAGACATTTATCATCTTTGAACAACACAAACACATGAGAGGCCTGTTTGGACTCCCATAATTGGTGAACCCCAACGTCTCCTCTCTCATCTTTCCCTCCTTTCTCTCTCTCTCTCTCTCTCTCTCTCTCTCTCTCGCTCTTCTCTATCCCCTCCTTACTCACTATCTCTCTTCTCTACTTTTTCTCTGTTCAGTGTGTCACTCTTTCCTCTGCCCCCCTACCTCCCCTATATCCCCACTCTATCCCACTCTTCTCTTTTCCTTTTCCTTCCTTTCATTCTACTCTCTTCTCTCTATTCTCTCACTCCCTGCATCCCCTTTCTTTCCCTTTCTCCCACTCCATCTTCTACTCTCTACTACTACTCTCCCTTTATTTCTTTCAGTGCCCCCTCTCCCTCTCTTTTCTTTCTCTCTCCACTTTCCTTCTCCATCTAGTCTCTTTGCTCCTCTTTCTTTCTCACCATCTTATTTCTCTCACTCTCCTCTCTCCATTTGTTTCATCTCCTCTTTCTCTAAATCTCTCTTTTCTACTCCATCTTCTCCCTTCTATCTCTGTCTTCTCTCTCCCTATTCCATCCTCAGCAGTTAGTGCTACACCTGTAGTGAGGAGCTGGTGCATGTGATGGATGTGTGATTGTATTTAATGGTTTTGCACATTTATTTTTAAGTGACAAGTGAGACATAATAAATGTATTGTTAGAAGTCCGAAGTTTTCCCTTCTCTCTTTTCCCCTCCTGCCCCTCTCCTTTCTATCCCCTCTCTCTCCTCTTTCCCCTAACTCTCTCCTCTATCCCCTCTCTCTCCTCTTTCCCCTAACTCTCTCCTCTATCCTCTTTCCCCTCCTCTTTCTCCTCTATCCCCTCCTCTCTTTCTCCTCTTTTCCCTAACTCTCTCCTCTTTCCCCTAACTCTCTCCTCTTCCCCTCTCTCACTCTCCTCTATTCCCTCTTCTCTCCATCCTCCATCCTCTTCCTTCTTTTCCTCTCTTACCCTCTCCCATATATATATATATATATATATATATATATATATATATATATATATATATATATATATATATATATATATATATATATATATATATATATATATATATTCTCCCTCTTTCTCTCTTTCCTTCCTCTCCTTTCTATTCTCTTTATCTCCGTCTCTCCCCCGTTTTTCTTTCCGCTCTTCTCTCTTTCCTCTTTTCCCCTCTATTCCCTCCTCTCTTTCTGCTCCTCCTCAATCCTCTTCCTTTTTTTCTCTCTCTCTCCCATGTATATCTCTCTTCTCTCTTTCTCTTCCTCTCTGTCCTCTTCCCTCACCCTCTCTCTGTCTCCCTCTCTTCCTCCTGCCCTCCCTCCTCTCTTCTCACCTATGGCGCTTATTGACAGTTTAATAATCTTGCCCGCTGGCTGCAAGAGTTGATCTTATCTGTGGGGGGGGGGGGGGGTATCTTTGTCTCATTGATTTAAGGTAACAGAGGCATCAGTTACACGCAGGACTCAGCGGGCGACAGGTTTATTGTGGTTTCATTTGTTAGATGTCAGACTTTGAGCAGCACTTATTAATTATCACCACAGAGACTGATGCGTTATCCTGTCGCGTTATTATGATGTCACAATGTTTATCAAGTCCTGGCTGCTAAAATCATGTGCAAGGAAGGGTATGAAAAAACACAAATCTTTGTTTAAGGTATTTAATTTTGAGGTATTGAGGCCATTTTAATAGATTTTCCATTCTTCATGAATAAAGATGAAAGTTGCACTCTGTAACATTTCTGGTGGAGGGTCTGCTATCTGCTTGTCTCCATGGTGATTTTTTGTTTCTTTGTCTGGAATGTTCCATTGTATGACATTTAACGTGTAACATGTTTCTTGTAGTGTCACCTGCTTGTCTTCATGGAGATAGATGGGGTTAATGCCATACTGTGGAATATTCTAAGCAAAGGAATAACATCTTCATGGAGACAAGCAGTTGGCAGGCCCTCCACCAGAAAAGTTAGTGCACCTTTGAATAAAATGGTAAGGCTGGCAGTTTGATCTCAGCTCTGACCAGTGCATAGTGTTGTTGTGTCATTGGGCAAGACACTCTGACACTCTGCCCAGAAATATGTTCCACCTTGAAGTTTAATTTGACCATAAAATGAACTGTGATTTGGCATGTATTTAAGCTGGATGCCTTTTCTTTCATAAACTGATAGATACATGACTTAAGAAGGGCATGTGGTTAAAGTGCCCAGGGACACACAAACAGTATGCCTTGGGTTAAGCAGGAATTGAACTACAAACCCTGCTCTGACTGGGCAAACTCTTTACCTTACCTTTACCACTCCTTTTTAACATTTTACTGTTCAGTTAATCTTGTGCAAAATGTGCAAACTTAATATAAATCCTCCAAAATTACAGAAAAAAAAACTATTGTCCTTTAACTCACCTTGCCCTGTAGTTTGTGAAGCTTGTGTTTAAAGTTCTCATGTAACCCTCTCTCGCCCCCTAAAGGCAGATTAAAGCTGGTTTGGAGCCTAATTTTGAGAGAGTTTTAGTGATATTTGACAGTAAAGGAAATAGCTCCAGGCAATAAAACAGTGTCCCAAGCTGGTACAGACAGTTTGCCGTTATAAGAGGAAAAGTGCTTACACTGGGAGCATAGGGATACATCTAGGAAGTTGGCAAAATGTTGGTAAAATAATGTGATTTCTGTAAAAGTTGTAAAAGCATTGAAGTGTTGCGAAAGTATGAAGAGACATACATAGATGCTAAAGGTTACCAAGAAAAAAGTTGATGATTGTTAATGTTTCCCTATTTTTGGTGTGTCCTTGGGCAAGACACGTCACCTGTAATGCTACTCCAGTCACAATGTATCACAAGAGAGGCAATATTGATATTTAAAACACTGTCAGATTACTGTCACGCAAATCCAACAAAATGAGTCATGTCATCTCAATTTTAAATTATTTCAGAGTACAGAATGTCATTTTCAAACATTTTTTTTTTTCCTACTCAGAAGAGGTCTAACTTTGTCCTTAATGTTTTTTTCAGTGTAGATACTCCCTCAAATCAATATTTTGATTGTAATTTTAGTTTTGATAGTATCTGAGTATCAGCTTTCCTTCACTTGAAGACGTTTCACCTGTGTACTTTCCATATTCTGATGGTAGCCCTCTAAATCAGGGCTGCCCAAAGATTTTTCCTTGGCTTGGAAAAATGAATGCGCATTAGTGAGTCGAGGGCCAAACCTGATGACTGTTTGCATATAGAAATGTATAATTAAATTGACTTAATAGTAGTAAAAAGACAGACATGGCCTCCTACCCATCTAATGAAAGTCTTTAGACTTCTTTCAATAAAGAATTGAATCAAAATAGTTTTTTCTTAAAATTTCAGAACCCCCCTTTGGGCCAAATTGGACCTCAGCACTTGTGAACAGCCTCTCCTCACAACCAGGGACACACACAGAGAGCGAGAGAGAGAGTGAGAGAGCAAGAGAGAGTAAGAGAGAAAGTGAGAGCGCAAGAGAGAGAGAGCAAGACAGGATTTTCTCTTTGTGCAAAACATCTCACACAAGTGGCCTATTTATGTCTGCGATGCATCATGTTAAAGATGTGAACAGGGAATAAGCAGCCAATGCATGGATTTATGGAAATAAAACGGACATTATCAAAGAGGCCTTTATACTTTCAGGGTTTGAGGTTGTTTTTGGATCGTTCTCTGCTTTATACCTGAATATGTCTCATCTGGTGTAAGCTTCAGACACTGTACCTTGTTAAAATACAAAAACAGACTTGAATTCACATTTTTTATTCAATTTAAGCAGTGTTGAGTCATTACATTTGAGATTCATTTATGCATTACTGTATTCAGCAAATGTTAAAACATTCCAGTTTGAATAGAGTTTGTTTTTGTCGTAACGGTGCGGGTTAGGACCAAGGGATGCAGACTCAGGGCAAGTTTACAGTGTTTATTGTACAGAATAGTGAATAATAGTCTTTATCAGTTCATTTAAACACACACGAGGAACCAGGGAGCGGGAGGCAGACCAGGCAAGCGGAGTGCAGGTCGGGGACGGGAAAACCAGGACTGGAGTGAAGACAGGAGCGGGATGAGACCGGGGCAGGCAGGGCCGGCGTAGTCCAGAGAGCGGGACCCAAGGCAGGAGGCAAGCAGCAAGCCGGAGACCAAGACAGGACAGGTAGCAAGACGGAGGGATGACTGTACCGGAGCCGGAGGGTAGAGGCAGGAGCAGGAACGAGCAAGGACAGGAATCTGGAAGGTGACAAAATCCAGTAAGAGCATGCAGACGGGCAAAAAGATACAAAAACTGAGCTGGAGCATTCACGTTTAGACGCGGACGGTCTGGCTCCGAGTGTAGTCTGCCGAGCCCTCATATGCTCAGCAGCAGGTGACGGTGATTGCGCTGATGCGCTCCAGCTGCGTGCGGGAGGAGTCACGAACTCCGCCCAGCTCCAGGCAGACAGGTAGGGGAGGCGGAGAGAGCACAGGAGGACAGGAACAAACGGGCATCATGACAGTTTTGTGGCTTGAGCGATTTTGTTAAAATGCCTGATTATAATTCTTTGAACACATGTTTTACATTTGAAAGTTATTATCCATCCATCCATCCATTTTCTTCCGCTTATCCGGGGCCAGGTCGCGGGGGCAGCAGTCTAAGCAGGGACTCCCAGACTTCCCTCACCCCGGACACATCCTCCAGCTCCTCCGGTGGGACCCCAAGGCGTTCCCAGGCCAGCCGAGAGACATAGTCCCTCCAGCGTGTCCTGGGTCTTCCCCGGGGCCTCCTCCCGGTGGGACATGCCCAGAACACCTCCCTAGGGAGGCGTCCAGGAGGCATCCTGAGCAGATGCCCGAGCCACCTCAGCTGGTTCCTCTCAACGTGCAGGAGCAGCGGCTCTACTCCGAGCTCCTCCCGTGTGACCGAGCTCCTCACCCTATCCCTAAGGGTGCGCCCGGCCACTCTGCGGAGGAAGCCCATTTCAGCCGCTTGTATCCGCGATCTTGTCCTTTCGCTCATTACCCAGAGCTCATGACCATAGGTGAGGGTAGGAACGTAGATTGACCGGTAAATCGAGAGCTTCGCCTTCCGGCTCAGCTCCTTCTTTACCACAACGGACCGATACAGCGTCCGCATCACTGCAGACGCTGCACCGATCCGCCTGTCAATCTCACGCTCCATCCTTCCCTCACTCGTGAACAAGACCCCGAGATACTTGAACTCCTCCACTTGGGGCAGAGACTCACCACCCACCCGGAGAGAGCAAACCACCTTTTTCCGGTCGAGAACCATGGCCTCGGATTTGGAGGAGCTGATTCTCATCCCAGCCGCTTCACACTCGGCTGCAAACCGCCCCAGTGCCTGCTGCAGGTCCTGGCTCGAAGAAGCCATCAGGACAACATCATCTGCAAACAGCAGAGATGAAATCCTGTGGTTCCCAAACCAGGCCCCCTCCGGCCCCTGGCTGCGCCTAGAAATTCTGTCCATAAATATAATGAACAGAGAACAGGGAACAGCACTGGGAACAGGTCTGACTTACTGCCGGCAATGCGAACACAGCTCCTGCTCCGGTCATACAGGGACCGGACAGCCCTTAGCAAAGAGCCCCGGACCCCATACTCCCAGAGCACCCCCCAAAGGACACCACGAGGGACACAGTCGAATGCCTTCTCCAGATCCACAAAACACATGTGGACTGGTTGGGCATACTCCCATGAGCCCTCGAGGACCCGATGGAGAGTATAGAGCTGGTCCAGTGTTCCACGACCAGGACGAAAACCACACTGCTCCTCCTGAATCCGAGGTTCGACTATCGTTCGGATTCTCCTCTCCAGTACCCTGGAATAGACCTTACAGGGAAGGCTGAGGAGTGTGATTCCCTTGTAATTGGAACGCACCCTCCGGTCCCCCTTCTTATACAGAGGGACCACCACCCCGGTCTGCCATTCCACAGGCACTGTCCCCGACCGCCACGCGATGTTGCAGAGACGTGTCAGCCAAGACAGCCCCACAACATCCAGAGACTTGAGGTACTCAGGACGGATCTCGTCCACCCCCGGAGCCTTGCCACCGAGGAGCTTGCCAACCACCTCAGTGACTTCAGCCAGGGTGATGGACGAGTCCGCCTCTGGGTCCCCAGTTTCTGCTTCCTCCTCGGAAGACGTGACAGTGGGATTGAGGAGATCCTCAAAGTATTCCTTCCACCGCCCCACAACATCCCCAGTCGAAGTCAGCAGCTCTCCACCCGCACTGTAAACAGTGTTGGTGAAGCACTGCTTCCCCCTCCTGAGGCGTCGGACGGTTTGCCAGAATCTCTTTGAGGCCGTCCGATAGTCCTCCTCCATGGCCTCCCCGAACTCCTCCCAACCCCGAGTTTTTGCCTCTGTGACTGCCCGAGCCGCGGCACGCTTGGCCCGCCGGTACTCATCTGCTGCCTCAGGAGTCCCACGAGCCAACAAGGCTCGATAGGACTCCTTCTTCAGCTTGACGGCATCCCTTACTTCCGGTGTCCACCACCGGGTTCGGGGATTGCCGCCGCGACAAGCACCACAGACCTTACGACCACAGCTACGAGCAGCCGCATCGACAATAGAGGTGGAGAACATGGCCCACTCGGAGTCCATGTCTCCAACCTCCCCCGGGATCAGGGAGAAGCTCTCCCGGAGGTGGGAGTTGAAGACCCCCTTGACAGAGGGCTCCGCCAGACGTTCCCAGCAGACCCTCACGATGCGCTTGGGCCTGCCAGGTCTGTCCGGCTTCCTCCTCCGCCAGCGGATCCAACTCACCACCAGGTGGTGATCAGTTGACAGCTCAGCCCCTCTCTTCACCCGAGTGTCCAAGACACGCGGTCGGAGGTCAGATGACACGACAACAAAGTCGATCATCGACCTCCGACCTAGAGTGTCCTGGTGCCATGTGCACCGATGGACACCCTTGTGCTCGAACATGGTGTTTGTTATGGACAAGCTGTGACTAGCACAGAAGTCCAATAACAAAACACCGTTCGGGTTCAGATCGGGGAGGCCGTTCCTCCCAATCACGCCCCTCCAAGTGTCACTGTCGTTACCCACATGGGCGTTGAAGTCCCCCAGGAGAACAACGGAGTCCCCGGTTGGTGCACTGTCTAGTACCCCTCCCAGGGACTCCAAGAAGGCCGGGTACTCTGCACTGCTGTTTGGCCCGTAGGCCGACACAACAGTGAGAGACCTGTCCCCGACCCGAAGGCGCAGGGACGCGACCCTCTCGTTCACCGGGGTGAACCCCAACACGCAGTGGCTGAGCTGTGGGGCAATGAGCAAGCCCACACCAGCTCGCCGCCGCTCCCCGCGGGCAACGCCAGAGAAATGGAGAGTCCAACCCCTCTCAAGAAGTTGGGTTCCAGAGCCCAAGCTGTGCGTGGAGGTGAGGCCGACTATATCTAGCCGGTAACGCTCAACCTCCCGCACAAGCTCAGGCTCCTTCCCCCCCAGCGAGGTGACGTTCCACGTCCCCAGAGCTAGTCTCCATGTCCGGAGATCCGGTCGTCGAGGTCCCCGCCTTCGACTGCCGCCCGGATCTCTCCGCACCCGCCCCTCATGGCTCCTCCTGCAGGTGGTGGGTCCACGGGAGGACGGCCCCACGTCGTTCCTTCGGGCTGGGCCCGGCCGGGCCCCGTGAGGAAAGGCCCGGCCACCAGGCGCTCGCTGCCGAGCACCCACCCCAGGCCTGGCTCCAGGGTGGGGCCCCGGTAACGCCAGTCCGGGCAACGTAACTGGCCTCGTTGTTTCTCTATTCATGTTGGGCTTCTGAACCGCTCTTAGTCAGACCCGTCTCCGAGGACCTGTTTGCCATGGGTGACCCTACCAGGGGCATGAAGCCCCCGACAACATAGCTCCCAGGATCATTCGGGTGCTCAAACCCCTCCACCACGTTAAGGTGGCGGTTCGGGGAGGGGCAGTTATTATTCTTTTTATTAATACTATTCACAAACGACCTCCTCCTCTCTGCCGACTCTGGTTCACTCTCCATCCTCCTCCTGCTAGATCTCAGTGCAGCATTTGACACCATTTCACACTCCATCCTCCTTGACAGACTTTCCTCCATTGGTGTCTCTGGTACTCCCCTCTCCTGGTTCCACTCCTACCTCTCAGATCGCTCTCAGTTTATTCAGCTCAAGTCATTCACCTCACACCCCTTCCCTGTCACATCAGGTGTTCCTCAGGGTTCTGTCCTCGGTCCTCTGCTCTTTCTAATCTATCTTCTGCCCCTTGGTTCCATCTTTAGAAAACACCACATTCACTTTCACTGTTACGCGGATGACACCCAGCTCTACATTTCCAGTAAACCCAACTCTACACTTCCACCCTCTTCCCTGACTGCCTGCCTCACAGAAATACAAACCTGGTTCACCTCAAACTTCCTCAAACTTAACGGCAATAAAACAGAACTCCTACTCATCGGCACCAAATCCACCCTTAGCAAAATAAATCCTTTTTCCATATCTATTGATGGCTCCTCTATCTCCCCCTCCCCTCAGGTAAAGAGTCTGGGTGTCATCCTCGACAGCACACTTTCCTTCACCTCCCATATCAACAACATCACCCGGTCCGCCTATTTCCACATCAGAAACATCCACCGCCTCCGTCCCTCACTCACCCCACACACCACCGCCATCCTCATCCATAGCCTGGTCACTTCTCGTATTGATTATTGCAATTCTCTTTTGTTCGGACTCCCACAGAAATCACTCCATAAACTCCAACTGGTCCAAAACTCAGCTGCCCGCATTATCACACACACACCCTCCCATCACCACATCACACCTGTCCTGCAACAGCTCCACTGGCTCCCCATCACGCACCGCATACACTACAAAATCATACTCCTCACATACAAAGCTCTCCACAACCTGGCCCCTCCATACCTGTCTGACCTCATTCACATCTCCACACCCGCCCGCTCCCTCCGCTCCTCCTCTTCCCTGCACCTCACTGTCCCTCCTGCCCGTCTTGTCACTATGGGGAGCAGAGCCTTCAGCTGCTCTGCTCCCCAGCTCTGGAACTCCCTCCCTCACGACCTCCGCAACACACACTCACTCCCACACTTCAAATCTAAACTCAAAACTTATCTGTTTAGAAAGGCCTTCTCATCCTGACCTCTCTGACCATAACTGCTCTGTCTTTTAATCTATATTTGTTTTTAAATGTATTTTTAATCATTTTACATTGTTCTATTTGTATTGTGTATGTGTGTATATGTGTACGGCGACCTTGAGAGCCTTGAAAGGCGCCTAACAAATAAAATGTATTATTATTATTATTATCAGTTGACAGTGCATAATTTTAACATGGCAAAAGCAGTAACATTTGAGAGAACATGTTTGTAGATGTCTAAACTACAGGGTTAGCAAGACCCCATGGAGACAAGATATTTCTGTGTCACTTTTGAAAATTATAGTTTTGACCATTCAAATAAAAATTATGTGACATTAATTGGAAAATAACTATGTCTTTGGGTCATTTCAACCATAACAGACAAATGAGTGGAGATAATGGATTGAATATATAAACTTAGGCTTTAACGGCATTTAAAAGGTCAGAATATGGAAGAATTGTGGATTTGTTATAGACAGTATATCCATTGGAGGAGATGGAGAGACTGAGGAGGTTGCTCGTTCTGCTGCTGCTTAAATCAAAGCCTTGAGGTATACTGTCAAAGCCAGACTTAGAGAGACTTATCCATGCATTTGTCTCCAGTAGGTTAGACTACAGTAACGTCCTGCTCACTGACCTCTCCAAACGAGCCCTAAGACAGCTGCAGTACATCCAGAACACTGCTGCACGGATCTTGACTAGAACCAAGAAGTTCAAGCACATATGTCTTGTGCTCAGGTCTCTGCACTGACTCCTATAGCTCAAAGATAGACTTTAAAGCAGCTCTGCTTGTGTACAAGTCTCCCCATGGCCTAGCAACAAAGTACATCTCCAACACGTTAGTCCCATATGTGAACCATCTCACACTCTGAGGACTTCAGGGACCGGCCTCCTGCTGTTGCCCAGAGTCATGACTAAACATGGGGAATCAGCATCAGTTTTATGCAGCTAAAACCTGGAACAGTCTTCCTGAAGATGTGAGACAGGCCTCTGCTTTGACAATGTTTAAATCCAGGCTCAAAATAGTTCTGTTTAGCTGTGCATACGACTGAAAGGTTTTTATTCTGCACTCTTCTGTTTTAATGGTAATTTTATGATGATTATGATGATGTGATTATTTATGTTTTGATTTGTGTGATTTTAATGTCTTTCTTATTCTGTAAAGCACTTTGAATTACTTTGTTTTTGTAAACTTGCCTTGCCTTGAGATGTCATTGGTCAAGAGGCAAAGGAAGCAATATGTGACAATTCAAAATATAATTGTGTGAGATTAACTGGAAAATAACTAGTCTCTTATTCTACTAAACTAAACATCCTAAAATGCAAATCTGTCTAAACTTTTATATGCACAAATAGCCCGACATTACCTCCAAGCTAATTTCCTGATTAGTTGGCCATGAAATAGGATAGAAAGTGGTTATATATTTTATTTATTAATGTTTTTCACACCATCAAATCTAATATATACTCCTGTTTGTTGCAGCTGAGGCTCATGTGCACTGTCCTTGATCAGAATGAACTGTGTTTTTATTTTGCAGTTTCGTTGGTATTTCTCAAATTGAATTGGGTTCCTCTGAGCGGTGTCCTTTCATCTTTTTGCTCGCTGCTTTGGCCCTTGAAATATTCTTGTCAAATAACTTGACAAATAAGTGGAGATAATGGATTGAATGGATAAACTTAGGCTTTAATGGCATTTAAGAGGTCAGAATATGGAAGAATTGAGGATTTGTTATGGAGAATATATACACTGGTGCTTAGATCTTTGTGGTGTTAAAGAGGAGGAGATGGAGAGGCTGTGGAGGCTGCTGGTTCTACTGCTGACTATATGAAAGCCTTGAAAGGCGATTGGTTGAGAAGCAAAGGAAGCAGGTTGTGATTGGTTGACAGTGACTAGTGACAGGAAATTGAAATAAAGAAAAAAAGGACAATATCACACATTGCCACTAGATGCTATCATTACTGTTACATACATTACTGCTGTCTGATAGTGTGCCAGCTTTGACTTGACAGAAGAAGACCAGAGAGCACAGGAGAGCCTTACCATAAAAAAGTGAATGAACTATAAAATTCACAAGTGCAAAAATATCACTTTATACTTTATTTTGTTGTTTCAAAGAGTTTCTCTCCTGACAAACTCATTGCAGGTTTTGAACAATTTTCTCATTATATATTGAATAATTCTAATTGTGTATGCCTTTTGAAACAGGAATTTTGATATTTTCTTGTCCTAATCTAGTCCTGGTTTAGTCCTGATTTAGTCCTGTTCTAGTCCATGTTTAATCCTGGTTTAGTCCATGGTTAGTCCATGTTTAGTCCTGTTCTAGTTCATGTTTAGTCCTGTTCCAGTCCATATTTAATCCTGTTCTAGTCCATGTTTAGTCCTGGTTTAGTCCATGTTTAGTCCTGTTCTAGTCCATGTTTAGTCCTAGTTTAGTCCATGTTTAGTCCATGTTTAGTCTTCGTCTAGTCCATGTTTAGTCCTAGTTTAGTCCCTGTTTAGTCCTGTTCTAGTCCGTGTTTAGTCCTGTTCTAGTCCATGTTTAGTCCTAGTTTAGTCCATGTTTAGTCCTAGTTTAGTCCATGTTTAGTCCATGTTTAGTCCTAGTTTAGTCCATGTTTAGTCCTGGTTTAGTCCTTTTCTAGCCCATGTTTAGTCCCAGCCCATTTAGTCTCAGTTCTGATATAATGTGTGTTCTTTAAAGTGATTTCCCAAAAAAATCTTACATTCCCAATCCTGTATCTTTTATTTTTATTTATCTTATTTATTTTCTGTCTTGTGTGTTTGTGTCAGCGCTCCCAGCTCTGATCTTTGAGCCTAAAAATGCCCAGGTTTTATTTGACGCGGGTGTGAAAATGGCGCCCGGAGCAGAGGAGGCTTGTGTAGACCGAAATGATGTCGGAGGAAACAGCGTGACCTTGTGTAGAGATTCAGCGCTTTTCAAAACGTCAACACTTGGGTTTATTTTGCTCTGCTCAAAACTGAACTCTGCCTGCAGCCAACCTCGTCCTGGTAAAGACAGTATTAATAATGATGAAAGGAAAGTGGAATCTAATTTTGTACAGTGCTGCATTTCTATAAACGTATTTAGTACAGGCAATATTTATTTTGTCAATCTGTAGACTAGTGTTTCTCAAACTGTGGTACCTGTACGTGGTAGTGTTGCTTCTGCTGATACTGAGGCTCATCTTTTTGTGTTTTTGTGTAATTTATAGTATTTTTTACTGTTGATACTTTGCAGTGACATCATGCTAGAGGTGGTACATGTACCTCTATGGTGGAATCCATAAAGACACAATGCACATATTAGCACACATGAGTGACTAACACACATGAGTGACTAACTGAAAATCTGTGGGATAATGCTAGCTAGCTTGTGACTGTAATTTATGTGTGAGAGATTTTTTTAACAGCACAATTCAGCTCACTTGTTGTAGTTTCAACTAAGTCAGCTGTTTCTGATTGTATTAAAATAAAGCTCAGATTAAGGTCTAATGGAACTTCAGACAGAGCAGAACCTCCAGTTAGGATCACACACCCAGGGAATCATATTTTAACAAATTCATAGTTAGAACTACTGTAGCAATGATGCAGCTGATAAGCCTTTATTTGTAGCTTGAATTCTAGAGCTGCTCAGATCTGTTGGTATTTGGAAGGCCAAATATTTTCTTTTCTAATATTTTCTCATCTTGTACTTGGTGGGACTGTTTGAGAACCACAACTCTGTATGCATCCATTTATATCATACTCCCATCAGGTTGTCAGATGGATCAAGGTTACACGCTGCAGTGCAATGTGATGATATTGAGGTTATTCATGTCTATGTCATTGCTATAGCAGTCACAGAATTAAAATAAAAATATCTTTTGAATGGGAAAAAGTCCTCACAAAGTCCTTCAAATCAGGTAGGAATTGCTTGCCCAAAACCCATGAAAAGTGGCCAATAGTATATTACTAAAATTGGCATTAAAAATTGGCTCTGCCAGTGATCATTTGGACCAATTCAGCAGAAAACCTGAGGGCAAAAAGAAATTAGTCTGAGGGCGTCATTTGGCACCCGGGTCATAGCTTAAACTCCCCTAATGTAACTGTTTTACTGTAATTAAATGTACAATTAGATAATTCAAAGTCCACATTTGCTTTGATTAACCAAAAACATAATACAGTTAAAAGGATAGCAGTGGTCCAAATGTATTCCTCAATTTATGCATTCAGACCATACTAATTCTTCACCACGATTTTATAAAGTGTTATAAACAAAATTTTCACAACAGAGGCCAGATTGCTGTTACAGTATATGTAACAACAACCAGCATGCTAACAATGCACTTCCTGATTCTTGGATGATAAGACGCTTTATAATTAGATGCAAACAGCACGCAGCAGCTATATTTTGACCTAAGAGTTAATACAGTATATCTATATGACACATTTTGCACAAATACATGAGGAAAAGTCGGGTACAGGGCTTTTAAGATCTGCAGATACTTCCCTGGGTGGTGTACTGTGGTCGTGTACTGGTCCAGGCAGGTTTAACCCTAATGTCATTGAAGAAAGGGTCATATGCACTTCACCTAAAAGAGCATAGCCTTTCATCCCTCTGTCCTTTTCCCTCTCTTTTCTCCCAGGCTCAGATCTGCAGGTGTGCCAAAGCAAAGGCCCGTCCTGCTGCTCCAGAAAGATGGAGGAGAGGTACCAGACGGCCGCACGAAACAACATGGAGTCCGGCCTGCAGTCTGTGGGCGCACAGCTCAAACGCCTAATCATCCAGAACGCCGCCATCTTTCAAGGTAAGAACGAGCACTGAACGAGTTTGGAGAAAAATATGTGTGAGATAAAGTGAGATTTTTCTGCCAAACATTGCGATTGCTGTTCTATTTATAATTTTGATAGCAGGATTCTGTTCAAAGTTCACATTTTATACATGCCCTGAAGCCTTAGCATTTGAGTGAAGAAAAATTAACATGTTTAAACTGCGTATGACAAATTTTGACTTTGACTGTTCTAAATATAAATGATAGTTTTACACCAATCAAGAAGCAATTTGCAATGAAGAGACGAAAATATGTTGAAAATTACAGGAAGTAGAGAGTTCTAAAACGTAAGGATAACATCATACTATAAGGAGAATTCTATCCAAAAGTTAGGCATAATTTACACGCAGTAAATAAGTATATTCCAGTATATAAAGGTGTTTTTTGTTATCATTTTATCTGTCAAATAATAATTTCAGTGTGTACGTTGTTACCTGGTGTGAGGTCATCATTTTCAACCAGGAAGTAAAGCTTTAAAAATGGCCAAACTGGGTGAAAAATTGTAAACCTTTTAGAAAAATCTTAAATGTTATGTGCTTTAGTAAAAAGAGTAGTCCAATCTGTCATAGGCACTTTAATACAAGAATCCCATGCAATTCTGAACAGGTATATAGGCATTAGCAGGTTTGTTACATAATAATTAGTTAATTGTAAAGGAGTATATGTTAGCTAAATAATTTTGCTTGCTTGCGATGATTCAAATTGCGATTTAGATTTCATTGTGATCTATATATAACCGTTCTGGTAAGCACATCAACACAACTCGTCTCTGTCCCATCTGTGCCAAAGGAAGCCAAGCCAAGAAATCTGTTAATTAACAACCAGCGTGTCAGCAGGATTTGAGACCGAGAGTCACCGGTAAATACTGACAAACATAATGTGATCAGACAGGGATCAGGGAAACGTAACAGACTGCAAGAGACACATTACATTTATCTTAGTGAAGTGTTAAAGTGTTAAAATTTGAATATTAATCACAATTTTAATGGTTTATACTGTTATCTTGTTGTTGATGTATTTGTCTATTAGAGGTGTGGTTATGTTATTATGCCATAAACCGTATATATATAAATCGACATAGCTAACCTGATAGCCACTCCATTTCAAATTGGAAGTGATCATGGGCTTGTGGCTGCATTGACTCTGGCTCCAATTCACTTTACATTGAAAAATGTGCACTCCTCTCTCTGTAACTGCTGCATTGCCCTGGATTGGCTCTTTGGTTGCTATGATACTAGAGGTTGGAATTCCAAATATGTAACTCGGCTCCAAATTTGCCCTTATAACTGCTATCCTCGATGAGCTTCATTTGGCTGAAGCCGAACGCTATGGGTGACATCACACTCCCTTAGTCCACTTCTTTCCACTTCTATGGACTAAACAGTATCAATATGGCTAGATATAGATATTTTTGTCACAACATTTTGGCAGCACTATTTTTGTTGTTGCTAATTTGGGGAAATGCAATTAAAATATATCCTTTTTATTATTCAGAAAATGTGTGTGTGTAGTGGTTTGACAAAGTCATACAATTTTTCTCTATATTTAGTATTAGGGATATATTGTTATCATACGCAATGAAGAGAGCGAGGTTATAGTATCACCATTTTATAATGTTATCAAAAGACATTATCATAAGGCATGCATTGAGTATTATATTGAATTATGAGTGAATCCCAATCTTCATATTTCTTCAGTTATTTGTTCCTGTTTTCAATATGTTTTATTTTTGTTTAATACAAAATGGAATATAGATTTTCCCCTCTCCTATTTCAAGTGCAATTTTTGTACTCCTCAGGCAACATTGGTAATAAAAACCTGCATATAATAACACCAGCTGTCAAAAGTACTCACATCAAATTGAATATTACATTTTAATAAATTTTCACAAATGTGTCATGTGGTTTCATAATAACTCAGAGCAAGGCGAAGCTAACAAGCTAAAGTGAAGATTAACAAGCTGTTTTTAAGAGAGCTGAAAGATTTTGAACTGAGAAAAAGTTTATGATCGGAAAATAGGTCACTTCAAAATCTGACCATTGTGAAATTTGAATTTTTTTACTATCAGTATCTGAATATCTAGTTTCAGTACTAGTTTTAGTATCGATTACTATCTGATTTTTGATATTTTTGACAAGCCTACATGTGACAGGTCTAAGCTAACAATAGCCTATCCAGATTTTATAATAGATCCATGTATATTATGGTTAACTGCAATTATATTCACCCCGATAATCTTGACACAGAATTTCAATATGGTCCCATGCTTAGATGCAGCATGTTGTAAGTGACAGACATGGAGCCTCCGGAGGTTTTAACACAAAGACTCCGAGCTCAGAGGAAAAAAGGTGTGATTATTGTGAGGAGAGAAGAGGTTTGTGTCACGCGAGTCTCACTAAAGCTTTTAATACAGAGGTAAGAGTGGTCAGGTGGTGGTGACACATGTTTTGAAGCTCAGATAAAAACATGCTTCAGTTTTGCTCTTTTATGTTCTACAAAGACAAAATCTCACCATAGAAAACATGGTTGTTTTGTTTGTGGTTGTCCATCAGAGCCAAAGATGATGTCCACTTCTGTCCATGTGCTGAAGTATTTTCTTTCAAATGTTTTTCTATTCATCTTTTTCCAGAAGTTGCCATGAGGGCCATCGTCATTCGGGTTGTATTACTTTGCATGGGGCTGCCGATCTTGACACTAAATAAGTTCTATACGGACTGCAGAGTCATTTTAAAGCCTCCCAGAGAATCATTGCAATGTTGGCTTGTTGACACACATGCACACTGAATATTTTAGACAAATCAACCTACTTTATATCAGATTTTAGCAGCAAAATGTCTCAAATTCTCCACTGAAATGAATTGGATTAACTGGATGTACCACCACAAAGAATGCTCAAATTTACAGGAAAAGTGGGCGGGGCGGAATAAGGTCAATAGGGGTAGGCCATATATTGATTCCAGAATGGGTATGGACCAATTCAATAGATTAGAAACAATTTTCTTCTTCTTCATTATTACCAAAGTGAAAAGTTAATTTGTGATCTTTACTTCAATTTAGGATACATTTGTCAACCTTATCATATGGATTTTATATGCTGTATCATGGCCATAACAGCAAAACAAATATTGAAAATATTGGTATCGGCCCATCCCTACTTCTCTCTCCAGTTTTTTTTTTTTAGCATGTACATTGTTTTGTTGCTGCTCTAACACAACCAACCTGCTCTCATCTAGAGGAGTACATGCGGACAGACACAACTCTTTCTTGTGGGTTTACAGACAAAAATAACTACGTTTACTCTTTACAAGAAGTATAGTTGTTCACAGCTTTAATAATAACTTTGTACCAAAAACTACAACTCCTTCTGTTCAGTATTCTCTCTGTAATCCAAAACAAACTCCAAAAAACTGTTCAATAACCCCCGCACCCCCCACCCCCCTTCTCCTCCTCTCTTGCACTGTCTGTAGTGAACTTTTGATCTTTTTAATGTTCAGTTTTGTTATCAGCACACACAGTTCTCTGAGTCCACTCTTCCCCTCTCTCTCCCTCTCTCTTGCTTTCTCTCACTCTCTCCCACCCCCCCTCTTTTCCTCCCTCTCTCCTTTGCTCTCTCTCTCCGTTTGTCTAAGACAAGTGCACTTTCCAGACTGAGTCCACTGTTCATCTGTTTACTCTCCCTCTCTTTCTTTCTTTCTTTCTTTCCTTCCCTCTCTCTTTCCCTTCATCTCCCTCCCTCTCTGTTTTTGTGTGGGACGAGTGCACTCCGTGGACTCAAACTTCTCTCTGAGTGCGTTCTTGTCCTGACGTGCCAATTAAAAGTGCAGTTCTAACCAGGGCCGTGGGGTTTGCTAGCTGCTTATAACCGTGTTACTGTGGTCTTTCGTGGAAGGATTCGATGCTAATTGCTTTAGCGTAGCACTGCAGAGAAATCCCCAAACAGCTCGCGGACTCACATCCTTTTAACGTCCTGTTCTCATCACGGTTCTTTCTACCTCTCATCTCTATCACTCTCTCCTTTCTCTCGCTATCTCTCTTTTCTACCATTCTCTCCTCTTTCTTTCTTTCTCCCTCTCTCTTGCTCTCTCTTTCACTATCTGTCTTTGCCTTGTCTCCTCTTCATCCTATCCTCTCTATCTCTTCACCTCTCTATCTCTTCTTCATTCTATCTATCTCTCTACGCTGTTCTCCCTCCTTCTCTCCCTCTCTTTCACCCCCTCCCTCCCTTGTCTCCTCTCCTTTGTATCACTCTCTCCTCTTTCGCCCTCTCTCCCCTTTCTGCCTCCTTCTTTCTTCCTCTCTCATTCTCTTCTTTGTCATTCGTTATCCCTCTCTTCTTCTGTCTCAACTTCCTACTTTCCTCTCTCCCTCTGTACATTTTTCTCTTATCATTTTCTCCTCTCTAACCCTCATTCTGTTGATCCCCATCTCTCTCTAACATTGTCTCTCCTCTTTCCCTCCTCTTTTTTCTATTCTCTATCTTTTCCCAACCCTCTACCCCTTCCTCTCCCTCTCGTTTCTCTTCATTCTCTTTACCTTTCTTCCTCTCTCCCCACTCACAGTACTCCCTCCCCCTTTCCCCCTGTCTCTTTCTCTCACCCTCCCTCCTTCACTGTATCTCTTCCTCTTTTCCCCTCTCTCTTCCTCTTGCTCTCTCCATCGCTGCCATCCTCGTGTTTCTTCACTGTCTCCTTCTATCAACTCACCCCTCCACTTTCTCCATTGCCTTTTATCTCTCCATCTAGAATGTCTCTTTTTCTCCTATTGGGGATTGAAGTTTGCACTGTTCAAAACTCAAAGCAATAGTAAAGAGCATTCATTCACTCTACGTGTGGGTCCCAGGACAAAAAATTGGTCAAATGCAGAGGACAAATTTCCCTGTGGAAGCAATAGAGGTCTTAACCTTAAATAACATTATACTTCAATATGTACCACTACTACTACTATTACTACTGCTACTACAGAGGTATAGATAAAAATTACTATTCTATTCTGCTACTTCCACTACTATCTCCAATACCACTGCCTAGTACTTGTCAGACTTTTTACAGTGCATATACTTGTTTGCAGTCTTCTCCTGTCCTCCATATTCACTGGTGCCTCAGATCAAAGGGCCTCTCTCTCCTCTCTCATATCTCACATCAGTTCATTCTCTGTCTCCATCGCCCCATACCACAATCCACCTGGCCCCATACACTTTACCAAGCCTCTCAATGGACCTGCAACAGAAAACGCATCCATCGAGAACAATGTTGAATATTGATATACGCCATATCAATATTCAACATTGTTCAAACACTGCAAACTTTTAATATTAAATTTTAAAATGAAATTAAATCATGTAAAGCTGTTATTAAACTATGTGAAAAATCAGTAACCAAGATTTGAGTTTTATGAGTTATAAGACCTGAGTTTTAAGATATGAGTTTTAAGATTTGAGTTTTATGAGTTTTAAGACATGAGTTTTAAGGTTTATCAGTGTCATTTTAAAAATATTTTCAGACATGGGTAGGGGTTAGGGGAGTTGGAATACAATTTCTTATTTCTTTTTTGGTGTTTAAAAGTTATATAGTTAAAGTTTATTTCTGTTTTGGAAATTGCATTACAATAACTGCATCCTACCTCCCCTCCCTGCGGTTTCATTTGAATTTTCCAAATCATATGGATAATAATGCCCAGGGCTGTGGCTGTCAAGCATTGATATGACAGGCTACATTAGCGTTAGCATTAGCATCAGATCAATAGAGGAAATAGACAAAGACATTAGGAATATGAAATTGAAGCCTCTTATGTAACGTATGAAAGGCTGTGATGGGTGTGTTGGGTTTAGTGTAAAAGGCACTGATATCACTGGTTTGTCTGTTTTAGAGCAACACGTAGCGTCCTAGTATAAATACTGATGAAACTATTGCATCAAAGTCCTTCTACTGATTGCACAATGATAAACAATGCTTTTGATTAGCCAAATGGAGTCATTTATTTTATCTATTACCATGGAGATGTGCAGCTAATACCACCAGGCCAAGTTACAGGTCAGATCTGTGAAGAGGCAACCCCACTCACATTAAGAGTGCATGTTATTCAAAGTATTTTAAACAAGGAAAACCCCTGTCATTGGATTGGCAAGACAGGTTTATTAGCACAATACGTACACAAAGTAATTCAAAGTGCTTTACACTTACATTAAAATCACAATACAAACAAATAAATCAGCATAAAAATGTAGTACAGTGGTCCCTCCTTTATCGCGGGGGTTACGTTCTAAAAATAACCCACAATAGGCGAAATCTGTGAAGTAGCAGCTTTAGTTTTTACAATTATTATATATGTTTTAACGCTGTAAAACTCCTCACCACACACTTTATACACTTTTCTCAGACTGACATTAACATTTTCTCACATTTCGCTCTTATTTAATTAATTAATAGTCACTCACGCATATTTCACAGTTCCTCTGACCGTGCCTCTTTGTCCACTGTGGTGTCGATCGAACATTTATGTAAATTTGGCTGAACATATTCTGTACTGTACAGGAGACATGGAGGAGATTAATTAACAAAGGTCTACAGTCCGTTAGCCAATCAGGACGCAGAACACAATCTGCGTCTGTACACTGTAAAAAAAAAGCATGCAACATTGCACAAAAAAAATTAGCAAAACAGTGAGACTGCAAAAGGTGAACCGTGATATAGTGAGGGACAACTGTAACTTGAATTTAATTTAATTTGAAATTGAATACGTTTAATGCCATACTGTGGAATTTTCAAAAAAAAAGCAAACATCTTCATCGAGGCAAGTATGGAGGAACCCCAGCCAAAGTAACAGTGTACTTCAAATCATAATTGAGCAACAAACAGTAAATGAAATGAAAGGCACTCCACTATCACCTTGCTTGGCCACCTGAAATGTGCTATTTGTGAGATATGGCAATGCTCGTTCCTCCTGCTTATGTAAGTTTCCTCCTGCTTATGTAAGTTTTTCAAACAAAACTCCATTGACTGAAACAGGTATTAATTTTGTTTTTAAACATCAATACTAAGTCAGTTTTGATCAATTTTCCATCACCCGTTTATCAGTTTTATATCTGCTTTGGTGCCTGTTTTAGTTTGTAGTTATAGTTTTACTTTTATAATTAGTAGTTTTCAGACTCTAGAATGTAATGATATTATACTCTCAAATGTGGAACAACAGCCAAATATCCCTATTGATTACATTGTACTTTGCCATGATATATCTAAAATGTAAATGCACAAATGTTGAACCTGATCATTTATATTCATGACTAGACCCATTAATGTCAAGTATTACAACTAATATTTCCCCTCCCCCATCTGTATTAAATATTATTGGCCTGTATAATGTTGTTATGTCATCTGAAACCCAGCTATAATAAATATATATGAGTTGAAAGGTTAGCTGTTTTATACTCAAAAACATGCACAGATGTCAAAATGTTTAATTTGCAATACCCATATTTTAGAATAAAATTGTACTCTGCCCTTGGACCATCTGCTCCAAACCTTTCCGGTAAAAACGAAATAAAAACCCCACAGTAGCATACTAAGCAGTCCCCATCAGAGCAGAGTATCATCAGATTACAAGATAGGGCCACTGACCAAAATGCTCCTTGTGAAATTGGACCTGTTTTTAATGGCAGACTACACACAGATGTAATGGATAAGCTGCAGTCTTCTCTATTATAAGTGTATCAAGTTTCAACATTACCCTGGCCATAACTGCATTGTCTCCTATATGGACTACTACTATTGCAATGGACCATAGACTTGAATTGGACTCTAAATGAGTCCACAAACGGGAATGGGTCCTCGTTTTCAAATCTAATCAGAGGAAATGAGTAGCTGATCGGTCACATGCTGAGAATTTAATTTAACAAATATTTGATGAAGTCACTGTATATTTGAGGGGTGTACGTGAGCTGCAGTGGAGAAGAGATCGCTTCATTAGGGATATAGGCGGGAGACGTGTTCTGATAAAGATGCACTATATAACTTTTCTGGTGGGGTAGCTGGCAATGTTGCTTTGCTGGGAATGTTCCATAGTATGGCCTTAAATATATCTGTCTTTATTCAACTGCAGCTCTTTTATTACTGAAAGAAGAATGGAATTCAATTTTCACTGGGTCGCCTCTCATATAGATTTGACCTGCAACTTGGTGTATATATATATATATATATATATATATATATATATATATATATATATATATATATATATATATATATATATATATATATATATATATATATGCATAGAAATGTACCAGGACATGGCGTGCGTCTGTCCAGAGGCCTGCCCACCATCAGCCCTGATGGTGGGTATACCCATCACATAATGCACTTTCTTGCCCATAGTATAAAGACTGCATAATGCACAAAAACAGCTCAGTACAACAGTCATTTAACACACATAATACAAATGCATTACTTTATATTTCTTATTGTTATGAATATGGAGCAGGACGCACAAACCCAGAGTCTCCATGTTGAGTGTGTTTAAATCCATGTGTCTAGGTTGAAATCCATTCTTCTGGAAAAAATAAGTTTGAAGAACTCCACTAGGATATTATTCAGCCATGCGTACGTAATACTGCTGCGGAGTGTCTGTCCGGGCTAAAGAGTGATCAGTCCTTCGTGTTAGCACTTGCTTAGAGCCAAACGATGCGGGTAATCCCTGGTCCAGTGAGACGGCCTGATGTAACTGAAAGCGAACTGCGTGTTCCAATGCCCTCTTGGTCCGTGGTTTTCCGCTGGCACAGACACCTGCTGCCCCACCACAAGCTGCTGTGTTCAGTCTGAAGCTCACCTACTAGCCCTTGTTTGGGCACAGTCAGTTTGGACCAGTGTAGCTTATACTTCAATGCTCACGCATTGACAATCTGCATGCCATTAACTGGGTCCAGACTTTTTTCTCTTTGATCAATAAAAATAATGGGTTGCCACTTTATACTTTTCACATATATCACAGCCTAATGAAGGCTGTATATCACTCTTATTTGCCCCACCCCTCATGAGTTCTGTTCATTCTGTTCACTGATTGTCATATATGTGCATTTCTTAACTTTTTATATACAATCTGAAACAACTGAAAAAACGTTCACATTCAATCAGGATCAAACAAGCACTTTTCTGGTGTGAATACACCTTTGGATTGGTTTTTGATTTTTGTTTCTAAAGAGTAAATTACAAAGTACAAACGAATGAAATGATGTACTAATTCAAATATTACAATATAAAGTGCCATTGCAGGTTTCTTGTCTGCTTTAACACTATAGCTTTCTCCTGTAAGAGCTTGTAGTGATTATACCGCCCCCCTCTCTCCCCTCTCACCTGTCTCCTCTGTCCTTAACGCTGTGTAAACTTGCCCAAGCAGAACCCTCCTCCTCCTCTTTCTCCTCCTCTTCATCCTCTTTCCCTGTATCTGACATTTGAGAGATTGGCAGGTCTAATTGTTGTGATTTCCCCCGTGGTGTGTCCTTCAGATCTGCTGTGGCTCTGCTTTGGCCCAGTGCAGACTCCAAAAGACTTCATCCACATGTGTTCATTAGACAGGCTTTATTTACTGTGTTAAAAGCCCCTATGGGGTTTATGATGTATTATAGAGGGATATTGTGTTTAAGCAGCCATAGTGATAGTGATGGCCAATGCACTGATAGCCCTGGCTTAGATCCTGCAGTTTGAATAGATTTAATGTTGATTTTAAAGCTGCAGGTTTAAGGCTGTCACATCATTTTTAATGGTTTGTCAATGCAAGGAATAGTGCATTATTCAGGGCTAACTTAGTGTTCTACTCAAATATTTTCTTTTTATATGTTTTTTTTAAAATATATTAATTTCTACTCCTGGTGATGGTAAGTGATTTTTGTAGCCACAGCTGCTCTGGGGAACGCGACTGAAGCTTAACTATTAACTGCTCAACTGGCCCATCCAACCACCAACAGTGACTCACTTATACAATTTACAAAGGCAAGGCACGTGATGTGTCTTGCCCAAGGACTCTCAAAAAACCCAGTAACACATCTTGAGACACTGATACGTACTCGGATGCCCGCTTCATGTAATAACGCTGCCCGATTTACATTTGGCACAGACTAGGAGAGGCGCACAAGAAACAGCCAGGCTAAGGCTAAATTACTAGACACACCTGAACGTCTCATAGCCGTCTTCGTACCTATTTAGTTCTTTGGCCTGCTGCAGACTCGAACAAGAGTGGTCTGACAGGTTGTTGGGAAAAGACTATTTAGATTGGGGTGTTTAGCGCACTCTGCCATCTTTCAGTTTTCTTTTATAGGTTTACTATTGAATCCTGACATGTTTGTTTTTGTCTTTTTACACAAGGTTCTCTGTTCGTGCCCAACCAAACTTGAGAGGTTGAGGATGAAACTAGGATCCTGAGTAACTTGATGGAAAAGAGTTGATATTGCTTAGCCTGACTAGAAACTTCATGGGTGGTATTTAGGTTATGCCTTTGCAAATATTTCCTGACTTGATCTCCACAGCCTCTCCTCCTCTTATTACTTTTGATTATAAGATCTCTCCATCATTTCCATCTCTCGCCAAACTCCTCATCACTCGCTCAGACCCACATCACCCTGGGACCACACTGAAAGTCAAGTGAATCAGCATTGAATAACTATTAAAGGTTCAATATGTAACTTTTCAAATGGAGGGTATGCCACTTTCTTGTCTCCATGAAAATGTTATTGCATTGCTTGGAATGTGTGGAATATTCTGAGCAAACCACTAACATCTCCCATCATGGCAGACTCCTCATCAGATAAGTTACATAACCCATTCTCTTCATTTAAACCAAAACAAACGTATTATCACAATGGGTTATGTTGAATTAACGTTATTTTTACTAATGTACAGTGACGACATACATTCAGTTCTGTGAGGACAGCATCATTCCATCATGCACCAGGGTGACTTTTAACAACGACAAACCCTGGTTCACACCCAGACTGAGACATCTGAGGAGGGAAAAGGAGATGGCTTTCAGGGCAGAACATCGTGAAGGCTACAGGCGTTGCAAGTATGCTTTTAGCAAAGAGGTGGAAAAGGCTAAAGCAAAGTACAATACACGTCTGGAGCAGCATTTCTCCACCAACGACTCTGCTTCTGTCTGGAGAGGGCTTAGGCAAATCACCAACTACAGGCCCAAAGACCCTCCCGCCCTGGACAACAAACAACTAGCAGAAAAGTAAAACAGCTTTTATGCGAGGTCTGAAGTTTCACACCCCTCCCCCTCCTCCCTCACCATCATGGACATTACCTCCAAATCCACCTTGGACCCCCCCTCCTCCCCCACTGCCCTCACAGTTTTGGAGCAGGACGTGACTAAGCTTTTCAGGAAGCACAATCCCCGTAAGGCCGCGGGCCCAGATGGTGTCTCTCCTTCCACCCTTAGACACTGTGCTGAGGAACTGGCTCCTGTCTTCACGGACATTTTTAACACCTCCCTGGAGTCATGTCACATCCCAGCCTGCTTCAAGCTGTCCACCATCGTGCCCGTCCCCAAGAAGCCCAGGATCACTGGACTTAATGACTACAGACCTGTGGCGCTGACGTCTGTAGTCATGAAGTCATTTGAGCGCCTGGTCCTGCACCACCTCAAGTCTTTCACCTCCCCCCTCCTGGACCCTCTGCAGTTTGCCTACAGAGTCAATCGTTCTGTAGACGACGCCATTAACCTGGCCCTTCACTTCATCCTCCAGCATCTGGACTCCCCGGGAACCTACGCCAGGATCCTGTTTGTGGACTTCAGCTCTGCCTTCAACACCATCCTCCCTGCTCTGCTCCAGGACAAGCTCGCTCAGCTCAATGTGCCTGAATCCACTTGCAGGTGGATCACTGACTTCCTGACGGACATGAGGCAGTGCATACGGCTGGGGAAGAATGTCTCAGACACTCAGACTATCAGCACAGGATCTCCACAGGGCTGTGTACTTTCTCCCCTGCTCTTCTCCCTGTACACCAACTGCTGCACCTCCAGCCACGACTCCGTCAAACTGGTTAAATTTGCGGATGACACCACCCTCATTGGACTCATCTTGGACGACGATGAGTCTGCCTACAGGAGGGAGGTGAACCGGCTGGTGTCCTGGTGCAGCAGCAACAACCTAGAGCTTAACGCCCAGAAGACAGTGGAGATGATTGTGGACTTCAGGAAAGTCACCGCCCCCCTGCCTCCCCTCACCCTGACAGACTCCCCCATCACCACTGTGGACTCTTTCCGCTTCCTGGGCACCTGCATCACCCAGGATCTCAAGTGGGAGCCAACCATCAGCTCCCTCATCAAGAAAGCCCATCACAGGATGTTCGACCTGCGGCAGCTGAGGAAACGCAAGCTGCCGGTCCAGATGATGGTGCAGTTTTACACGGCCATCGAGTCCATCCTCACCTCCTCCATCACTGTGTGGTTTGCTGGGGCCACTGCCAGGGACAGACAGAGACTGCAGCGCATTGTGCGCTCTGCTGAGAAGGTGATTGGCTGCAGCCTTCCATCTCTACAGGACCTGTACGTCTCCAGGACTTGGGGGCGAGCAGGCCGTATAGCAGCTGACACTTCTCACCCTGGACATGGACTATTTGAGCCATTTCCCTCTGGCAGGAGGCTACGGTCCATTGGGACCAGAACCTCTCGTCATAAGAACAGTTTCTTCCGCCCTGCAGTTTGTCTCATGAACACTTTATAATATTTGCACAAAACATTTATAACACCGGTCACTTTAATAAGTCATGTTTGCACTGTTGTTCTGATGCTGCTGTTGTATATATCTTCTACCTTTAAGTATTTTATTTTATTTTTAAGCATATCTTTTTTTTTACTTTGTGCATGCCCTTATTTGTATTTGAATTTATTCAGTGTGCTTTATGTTTTATGTTGCACTTTATCACCAAAATAAGTTCCTAGTTTGTGAACTGTGTTCACAAACGATGGCAATAAAAGAATTCTGATTCTGATTCTAATGTAGATATTCTGTACATTTTGCAGTGCAGTCACAAACCCTTTTCCACTGCTCCCCTCAAAGCCCAAACTAGTCCAAGTCCTGTGCCCTGTTTTTGAACACCCCACTGAGTCTAACCAGGGGCTGTCCCACTTTCCTCTCCCATATCACAGAGACTGACTGAACACATCGCACATACTATTACTGCTACTGCTACTGCTGTCGGCATGAACAAGAAACCGACCCAAACCAGTGCCCTCCTCATGTTTATTCATTGGTCTCTGGACTCTGTGTGTTATGACCCCCTTCTGAGAGCAAATGTTGTGAATGTTTGGAGAAAGAAAGAGAGAAGTAATGTGGGTGTTGAGATAGTGAATTGAGGGAGCAGTGAGGGCCAGACACAGAGAGAGAGAGTTCAATAAGGATATTTTGTTTGGAGATGTGGCATTTGCATAGAACAAGAAGCAAAACAAAGTATTCCAAAGCTTACTGTTTTTTAAGGCTCAAATCAAAGCATGCACTTCATATAAAATAATGAACTTTGCAAAATTGGTTGCTTAAAGCTACAATCTGTAAGTTGATTTAATTAGATTTCTTTTTTTCACCAGTAGATAGCAGATGTGAAACCTGCCCTCCTCCCCTCACCTGGCCTGTGTTCACAATCATCTATGCACCTGTGTTTTCTTCTGACAGGCCAAAGCTGGTACACTATTAGACAGTAATGTAGTGGTGATGTGTGAGAATGCAACAGGGGCGGGTCAGCTAATCTAATTACGGATAGTAGCTTTAAAGGTGTACTATTTCTTTTGTCTTCGGGGGTCAAAATGGGGTCCTTGGACATGTTGTTGCTTCACCTGGCATATTTCACAATTTGGCATTAATATCTACATGCAGGGACACAAGGAAGTGGTCAGGTTACAGGTCATATCTTTAGGTTTTTTCCCATCCCCCCACCTGTAATTGAAGTCGCTACAGATTATTTTTAAGTTGTGGTACACTTTCATTCACTCAGTTCAAGACATCAATATTTTTGGTATAAATCTGCCAATCATTAACACAATAAGTGCTACTGTCTAGACGTGACTTCTATAATGTGCTGTTTAAGGTTGGAACTAAATATTTATCAAAAATTGTTAATCCTTTTTTGACATTGTGATTTAATAACAATGTCTTTTAGAATCTGTATAGTTCAAATAATGATTCAAAATACGACTACGGCCATTTTTTATATTCTACTAGTCAATCAGTCATTGCAGCCCTAGTGCTGTTAGACGCTGTAGTTTGAGGTGTGCATTTGTCTTCTATATAAATGGTGTATTTGAATGATTAGAATGACTGGCATTTTTCTCTCTTATATTTCACATATACCGTATATCATACACTGTAATGGGGCCTGACATAAATGTTCTCACCATCTGGAACACCGTGAGTCTGTGACAGTGAAGAGTGAGACGGATAGTGGACATTAATCCTTAGGCGCTTTTATAAAACAGATTTCTATAGATACTTATATACCCATGGTGGATGGAAATACTTTATTATCAAGGTATAATTTCAGTGTAGCAGTAGCTCATTTGATATTTGTCAGAAAACTTTGGTACTGCCCTTGTGTCCATGTGCAAAACACTTCACCTACGTCATCTGAGACCGAAGAATGAATGGATATTGAAGTAAATTACAAATGCTTATGTTTGGAATTGGTGGTTTCATTTTTTTGTGTTCCTGTATTATATGGTATTTGCTTAACTGACATTTACAAAACTTCTTAACCTTCGTCATTTTTCAGCACCCATTCTAATGAATATGCTATGATGTCATATGAAACCCAGAAACTTCACATCAAAAGTAAAAATAAAAAAGAAGCTTAAATTTTAAAATATTGTTTAAACTCAGTAAGAAGCAAAACATTCAATACTTACAAAACAAAATAGCTAAACACATTTCAGTAATGAACAAATCCAAGCAATGTCTGGATACCAACTGACTGCACGCTTCACTGTGCTCTAATACAGCCATACCTTACAAACTGTATTGAAGTATGAGGCAATAACTTCAAAACTGCATTAAAACCCCTCTCAGTGCTTTAAAAAAGAGCAATAAGAGTAATTCACAAAGTTGAATATTTGGAGCACACAGTTCTCTATTCTTGCATTCGAAATTGCTTAAAGTGAATGATCTTGTCCAACATTCCACAGCCTAACTCATGTACAGGACAAACAATAGTGCACTGCCTGGCAATATACAGAAAATATTCAGACGTGGAGAGAGAAGGTATCAACTGAAAGGAGTGGACCTTTTTAAAGAAAACACCATCTGAACTACAAGGACAAGTGTCTGTGTCTCTGTGTGTGGGTCAAACTGTGGAACAGCAGCTCAAGCAAGGCATAAGTATTCACAAATGTAAGAAAATGCATAAAAACATCATATTTTCACAGTATAGAAGTGATAAGGGTGCTTTATTTTTTTAATTAAGTAATCATGTAATACAATCATGAAAAGGAAGTAAAGTATGCTAAATGTAAGAAATAATAACAGAGGGGGTGGGATTAAATAAGTTTTCTTCTTCCCACTCCTTTTTGGGCAATCGGAGATACTCTTTTGTGTGTGTGTTTTTTTTTCTGTTTTTGTTTATTTTTCCTTGTCTCTTGTATCATTGTGTTGATTGATATCGATTGTGGCTGCCTAGGCTATGCAAAGAGAAAAGATGTCCATTTGCCCAAGACAAATAATAATAATAATAATAATAAAAAAAAAAAAAGATTGATATCTGTCAGTACTGTAACTGCTTTGTCTTGGATATGTAAATTTTTATCTTTCTGAATATTAATATTATGAGATTTGTGTGACTTTATAATGCATGTGCAGGAAGCATACTAGAAATGTATATTACATGTGTAACAAGGGGTTGGAACAAAAAAGTTCCCACTATCTTTTGAGCAAAGAGACTTTAGTCTAAAGAAGTTTGGTATGTGATTTTTCTTTCCTTTCTTGGACAAGTATGAAAAATTATCCTAGATCAGTGCTCAAAATAAACAGGTCATCTTCATCTTAACTATCTTTAACTACATATTTTTTGAAAAATCTAAAACAAAATTATATCTTCATGGTGACATTACAGGATAACAATGAAGATTACTATATACATTATAGTCACGTAGATAGCTTGGCACTAGCTAAACTGTATTTTAAAGTCCTCCTTACCGCTCCAATATGGTGGCTTTGTTCAGGCAAGTTAGCGGGCCAACTTTAGCATCTCTTTCACGATACATTACAATATTTAATCAAAATCTTACTTTGTACATCCAACTGTAAACATATTTATTATTCCACACCCATTCTACAGCTAATTTTAAAAACTTCTGACACATTTACTTAAATATATATTCCCCAAGTGTACTGATTATAAATTGCGACTAAACACTGTCCTTGAATTGTTCATACCTTATTCCTCACAGGACCGCAAATTAGCATCTCATTAGCAGTCGCACAAAAAGCGTATTGACTTTGCCTTGGTGTTGTTGAGCGGTTTTAATTACTGTGAGTGCATAAGGCTGTGGTGTGGCAGTTCTTGGAGGCCCTTGTGGACAGAGAGGTGACCTTGAGAATGGCTGGCCTCTCATTTGTCAGTGGGATAATGCTGAATGGACAATCGCCATGGCACCAACCCAAACGAGATGTGACAGGAGCAGTGCTGGGCTAAACTCTGTAGGCTCCGGGCCAAAGCCAATAATCAAAATCAGACCTCCTGTCCCCACTCTATCTCTCTTCCCTCCTTCATGCTTTCTTCTTCTTCCTTTCCACCCTCTCTCTTTCCGTGTCGTTTTTAACTTAACATAATTCTCTCATTTTCCTCCCTTCTTCCCTGTCTACCACTCTCTGTTCTTGCTCTCTTTAATCCCTCCATACTGCTTTTTCCCCTCCCCTCCTCTCTGTCTCTCTCTCTTCATCTCCACCCCCTCTCTCCCTCACCATCTCTCTCTTTCTCTCTTTCCTCCCTCTTAACGCTGTCCTTCTCCTCTCTTGGTCTCTTTCTTTCTATCCTCCTTCTGCTCTCTCCCTATTTGCTTTCTGCCCTTATTAACTACCCCTCTCTCTTCCTCTCTTTCCCTCACTTTCTCTCTTCTCTCTCCTTTTCCCTTCTTCCACTCTCTCTCACTCTTTTACCCCTTCCTCTACCAACCTCCTCTCTTTCTCTCTTTTCCTCGCTTTCTCTCTTCTCCCTCTTTTTCCCTTCTTCCAATCTCTCTCACTCTTTTTACCCCTTCATCTGCTTCCCCTCCACTCTTTCTCTCTCCCTCTCCTCTCTTCCACCCTATTCCTCTCTCTGTGTGTTCTCTACTGCCTTGGGACAATCTACAACACCCTTATACAGAAAATTAGTGCTCCTCTGTTCAATGAACTTATCTGCTACAACAACTTTGTCTGTTTCAACTTCTTTAATTTAGCTGAAACCTAATAGCCCTGTTTTATCATTACGTGTTGCGTATTAGTTTGGTTGTAATGGGGTTTTGGAGACACTTTGCTGTGCAGACAAACTGTTGGACTCATTGTAACCTAATAAGGCAGAGAACATTTAAAGTTTGGGAGCTTCAGAAACAGCCTGGAGCTTCTTTCTATATAATGTCTTGCCTCTGGAAATGCATAGCTACACTGATGTCTGTTGTCGTCAAATGAAAGTAGGACTTACTCTGAAAGCAAAAGTTATTCATTTCTTTTCTCTGTGGAGTCTATTCAAGGTCCTGATTTATGCTGACCTGACTTTTTGGAGCTTTTAACCAGTGGTGGAAGAAGTATTCAATTGTGTTACTTAAGTAAAAGTACAGATACCACCAAAAAAATCTAATAAAGCTTCAAATGTAAATCTAATGAAGCTTCAAGTGTAGTGATGTTGATAAAGATTTGTGCTGAAATGAATTTTGCTCAACAGAAACATTTGAATTGATTGTTTTTTTCTGGCTGGTTTTATGTGTGTATTTTTCTTTGCTCAAATTATGAAAGTGTTAAAAATAAACCCATGAGTTTTTTCAGCAGGGCTCATACAATCATAAAAAAAAAAATATTTTCACTTTTCATTCCTTTTCAAAGATGCAGTGAAGTATAACGTAAAGGTACCTGCTCTCAAATGTACTGAAGTAAAAGTATCCACTTTAAAATGTACTTAAGTAAAATACAGAGACCTTTGTACTTTTAATTTGTACTCAACTAATGTATTTTAATAAGTTTACTTCGTTACATTTCACCACTGCTTTAAACCATGTTGTTGCAAAGCATAATTTGCAAATGTGTAGTTACTGGAGCAGTTTTGGGTGGTGAGGTGAGGTGGGAGAACATGCTGAAACTTGATCTATATCAGTATAAGCAGCAGGAGAGAGCTAACAGATCGTGACACAGGGCAGTGAACAAGAAACACTTTTGCTAAAGAGACACTATGGAAAACATTTTAACAGGGATGAAAAGAAAGGCGGATATAGATGGAGGTAAAGTCACCCGAAAAATAAGACGAGGAAGTCTGATGAAGCGTATTTAGCACTTGGCTTCACCGTGACTCCAGTGGGACACGAGGACAGACCGGTGTCTGCTGTGTCTGAAAATGTTGGCAGTGGACAGTATGAAGCCAAATAAGTTAAGGCGCCACCTCATTACACCTCAGTCACGCTGATAAGACGTGGGAGTTTTTTCAGCGTAAACGTGCCAAATATTGCCAACAATCATCCGGCTTTGTAAATGTCACTTAAAGCACTGAGCATCATATAAGGTGGCGTACCAAATTGCTAAATTACTTGTTTTAATTTGATATTTATTTAATTTTAATTTATTCATTTGATGTTTATTTTATTTTTATTTATTTTTTTGATATTTAATTAAATTTCATTATATCATTTCATTTATTTTATTTTTTCAAGGGGGGGCCGCGAAATTTTTTCTTCTTTATAGGGGGAGCATGATAGAAAATAATTGAGAAGCACTGGTATAAGGTCACATGGCAAAGTTAAACAACTTTATTGTGTTGAAAATTGTTTAAATCAATATTGTTTTTATTATTACAGTGTTATCAAAATCAGTATCACGTCTTATCATAAGTGTTGAACTCCTGTTTGAAACATTAGTATTTTGGCAACACTATTTGCAACACACATACTAGTATTACAGCCAGTTCCACCAAAATATTTATCAAATGATCTACCCCCATAAATAATATGATCTAAATGGTCCTGGTTGCTTTAATATCTGGAGTTGTTCTATTATTTGCAAATGTTTCAGTAATCAGTAATATTCAGTAATATTCAGTCATATTGCCTTGCGTGATGTTCACTGTTAAAATTGTGTCCAGTAGAAACAATGCAGCAAGAGAGAAGAAAATTCAATATACCCTAAAAATAAAAAAAACAAATCTATTGTTTTAATCTCCATAATGTTTTGAAATTGATTTGTGACGATGCACTAATAGAGTCCATTAGAGTGTTAGATCTGAGAGGAGCAGTATGTGCAGAGCGGCAGTTGCAAACTCTCATCATTATTCTCTGTGTGGTTTATGTAACAAAACAGACTCAGAGCTGAGGTGTGATTTGGCTCAGTTTTCAGATGATGACTTCTGAACAGGACTCTTGAAGGCTGCCTGTCACTGCACAACAACAGGCTATTGTTTTTAGGTTTAGCATTTTCATACAGTTTGCAGTGGGATTTTTGCTGTCCTTAATGCCAAAACTAGCCCTTGTTCGGACTTGGATTGAGTCCTAGATCTGTCTCACTGCAATGAAAACAACAAAAGGAAATATCAGTATATCTTTGTAATTGTGAGGTACATTTTGGAAGCCAAGACACAGTATTCCAAACATTATTACTACAACAAAGTACAAGTACAATGGACATATTTGTAGAAATAACAAAATCTAATACAATTTTGTGAACATTTTTGTATTTCTAATAAAATATATAAAAGGTTACTTTCAAAAGGAAATGACTTTAAACTACCCTTGTGTTGCATAAAGAGGGTAGAGACACATAGAACATACCTAATAGCTACTGTATTTAAAGAACTTAAAAGTGAGACATTATGTAAAATCCACTTTTATGAATTTTAACAATACTGCTCCCACATCATTAGCTTAGAGATTCATGCATGTTTGATTAATCTTGCATTACCCTGCATTTGAGCTTTGAGTACTCCACTATAGAGTGAATATATGGACATAGCTAACCCGCTAGCCGCCGTGTTCCAAATAGGAAGTGTGCATGGGTGTGCTTCCAGTTCAGTCAACTCTGCCTCCAATTCACTTGCCCCTCTCTCCGTAACTGCTACAATCATTTTGGTCTTAAAATGTTCACATGATCCTGCTCCACATGGTATTTTTATATTGTTATTTTATTTGTAAATCAAGATATGGACATTAATAACAGACAAATCAGTTGCCTTCTTTCCCCAAGGTTTCTCCCGCTAACATTAGCCACAGGTTTGATTGACAGTATGGCTAAATGCCCAGCCCCTGCTATGCTCACGGTGTGGGTATAGCAGGGGAGTTACCTTCAACAGTCTCGCTCGGATTGGCTTTTTGGTTGCTATGATACTGGTGGCTGGAATTACAAATATGGAACTTGACTCGAAATTTGTCCCATAACTTCTAGCTTTGATCAGCTTGATTTGGCTGGAGTTGGATGCTATGGGTGACATCCACTTTTTTATACAGTCTCTGATCTCCGCCCACTTAGCCACTTAAAAACAGACAAATAAAAAGATGCTGCTTGCTATGGGAAAATGCCAACGTAAAGAGGCAGGGTCTTTAAGTTCTGCAGTTTTGAACAGGAAGTTAATAGGCATGTTTCTATTAAGATATTTAAAATAATACTACAATTTGTAATGATCTAAATGCAAAATCATGATCTATGTATGTTATAGTTTGATACTAAATAGCCCCACAAGAGAAAGCACAATGTCTCTTATTCAAAGATACCATACATGTTCAAACCAAATAAACAATACAAATCTAAAAGTAGACCCTAGTAGTCACTGTCCATTTGTTATTTAGAGCTGCCAAACCTGTAGACTCTTTAAATGGGTCTGAACATGTCTGTGCCTGCCTCAGCTTTGCTTTTCTCAGATCGTCCCAACACAAATCACCTTCTCCTTCTGAATCGCGGCTCATTTCCACATAAACCTTTGTTTCTGTTTTGGCTTCAGCTTTCACTAAGGCTCTTATCTGTCGCTTGGCTGTCGCTCCAGTCTCGGCGGGAGTCCATTGCTTCTTGATCCTAACAGGCCTCCGTAGTGTTTGAAGAGCTCCTGTTATACACACACTTCACAGCAAATTTCCTTCTTTTTTTCATTTTTTCCCTTCAAATTTGTTTCATTTTGACCACACTCGAACTTGATTTGGAGGCCTGTCTCGGTGCTGATAATGCTTTGGCCTGGCTGCGCTGCATGGGGTGGACATTTGCATAGTATTTTAGCTGAGAAATTCTTCAAAAAGCTTTATTTATCTGGCGCACACGGACGGCTCTAAGGGTGCAGACTCTTCTCTGTTCAGACTTCTTACATTTTCACACAAATGGAGATTTCAATAGAGATAGGAGCCTGTGTCTTTAATAGCGTATGCATGTTATGAGAGGAGGGGGCCCATGGAGAGGTGAATTGGTTTGGGAAGGTTTGGGTACATTGACTATAAAAGCATGGGTGTAATATTATATGGATTATAATGGAAATTGAGGTATTTATTCTCTTTGTGTATGAAGTCTACAGTGGCATTCGCAATGAGAACAGCAGGCTTGTCACGATAACACATTTTGAAGTGCAATATTTAGCTTAAGTAAATATAGATGCTAAATGATAATACTGAAGCCAAAACATAAGGCAAGATTATTCACAAAAGTATTCTTAATTTACAATAGTGTTAAAAATATGAACTGCAATAAAAAAAAAAAAAAATTAAACAGAATGCAGAACTTACATAGTTAGTTTGTATCTAGAAATGTATACATCAAAGCGATACACTTCAAACCTCATCATAGTACGAAAAAATAACCAAAATATTCCCACTAGTGCAAGGAAATTGTACCCATGATAAATATTAAACCTCCAAAAAGTACTGTTCCATCTACCATGCATTGAACAATAAGTTGATATAGTATTTACAGTAACAGTTCTAGAGAACCATCCAACATTTTAAGGAGGCATTTATGCATTATCCACTATTATATTCTTGAGTACCTTTGCTTTGGAATTAAATTTTTTCAAACTTAAAATCATGCCATTGTGTTGAAAATGCACATTTGCACATCAGTCTTCACTGTCTCATCTGGATTTGGTGATAGCATGCCATCCATAGTAACAGTGTGAATTACCACAAACAAGCAAACAAAAGCTAGCTATTAATGGTCCTATATTACACAAAATGGATTCTCATGAACTTTAAGCCATATTATAATATGAGAGAGAAGAATGCAGCCTAAACATGTAGGGTTTGTGTGTTAAACATGTCTGAATGAAACAAAACACAACTCCAGGTATGTTTTTTGATGAGAAAGCAACATTATAACATAGATCAGAAAATACCGTAATACGGGCTCTTTAAAGCAACGCGCCGGCATAGTAATATAAGCATGCTGTGGTGATGTCAGAAATACAGAGAATGAGTCTGGAGGTGATTTATGGACTTAAAAATGTACACTACTTCTACCTTTGACGTCACAATCTTGGGAAAATTTAAAGCGTGAATGAAACTTAATACAACTCCAGGTATGTTTTTCATGAGAGAACATGGTCAAATGCAAACATCATATAGTACGGTTTTATGGTTGCTTTGAAAATGAATGAACAGAACATCAAATGGGACATCAGATGGAAATTTAGTATATGGCTATAATTCAGAGTTTGTATCATTTATATTGATAAGTCTCGGGCTGACTTTGTAATGTAAATTTTTTGGCTGGTAAAATAAAAATAAAATATTAAAAATTGAAGGCTCTGCCCGACAGCACATATTTTGATGATTCCTACAGTTTTCTCTTGTTTAATTTCAACATCTAACACACATTTAACATTTACTGCATGAAGAGACACACAGTTGCAGTGCAATCACTGGTACAGTGATGACAGAAGAATTGCACCAGTGTTCTTTTGGATCTTAACCTTGAGTCATTGTTCATTTTCACAAAATCAAAGCACAAAATGATCTTTCATGCATGCCAATCAACATTGTATTGCATAATTTCATCATTTTTAATACAGAATAGAGACATTGCATTGTACCCATAGCTCATTGCTATACCCTCGGTGCATAGCTCCTTGGTTGACTCCTCTTCGCCTCCTCTTCCCCTCCTCTCTTCTCTCTTCAATTTTTTTTAGTCCGTTGTGATCGAAAACTTCTCATGAATAACTTCAATGGACTGCCCCATTTTTTGAGGTTTTTTAAATGTATTTATCTTGAAACATAGTGTCCCATCCCAGGCCTCCCGGGTCTGGTTTCATCATTAAGGGAAAACTAAACAGAGAGGAGAGAGAGAGGATCAAAGTGTGGTCTGAAACAGAGCTTTGAACAGGGCTGCAGCGGTGACAGCTCCAACAGGCCAAAATCACAGTGGAGTTGAACTGGACTGACTCTACAAATGTGGATCATAACAACAGAGGGCTATTCAGGCCCTAAATACAGAAGTGTACTTAGGGCCTTTGTTTAGTATTTACATGAAACACAGTGCCTTGTTTATTGTCTCTATGGAACTACCCTACTTTAAAGAACATAAGCAAAGTAGACCTTTTTAAAGCTTTTAACCATGCCCGTGACGATTACTATACCAACTTATCATTCAATATATGAAAGCTGGAACAATGTATTTGTGGGCTCTGTATTTATTGTGTGTACAATTTCTTTGCATTAATGGGGAGATTTGTTTTATTTTAGTTAGAATGTGATTAGATTTGACCAGCAGAGGTTTGAATACGTGACTTCTATGGCCAATTATTGCTTAATTCTGTTATTCATTTGTGGTAGCTTATGCCTTTTAATGATACTGTCCATAAACGTGGTTTACTGGAGATCCTGTGTAGAGGCAAAAATTGGTTTATTGTTGGATTTCTTTGTAGCAGTATATCATGTTTCAAAATGTGTTATCGTGACAGCCCTGATTGCATATTTATTATAATGTATCTAATGACCTATTAATGATTCTAATATTTTGGATCATTATACAAGTCTTGGCACTAGGCTGTCTGTTTTATTATATTAAATATAATATTCCTCTGCATTTTACTTTTACTTTACTGAGCTGGAGCCTGGAGCCAGGCCTGGGGTGGGTGCTCGACAGCGCCTGGTGGCCGAGCCTTTCCCCACGGGGCCCGGCCGGGCCCAGCCCGAAGGAACGACGTGGGGCCGTCCTCCTGTGGACCCACCACCTGCGAGAGGAGCCATGAGGGGTGAGTGCAGAGAGATCTGGGCGGCAGTCGAAGGCGGGGACCTCGACGACCGGATCTCCGGACATGGAGACTAGCTCTGGGGACATGGAATGTCACCTCGCTGGGGGGGAAGGAGCCTGAGCTTGTGCGGGAGGTTGAGCGTTACCGGCTAGATATAGTCGGCCTCACCTCCACGCACAGCTTGGGTTCTGAAACCCAACTCCTTGAGAGGGGTTGGATTCTCCATTTCTCTGGCGTTGCCCGCGGGGAGCGGCGGCGAGCTGGTGTGGGCTTGCTCATTGCCCCACAGCTCAGCCGCCGCGTGTTGGAGTTCGCCCCGGTGAACGAGAGGGTCGCGTCTGCGCCTTCGGGTTGAGGACAGGTCTCTCACTGTTGTGTCGGCCAACGGGCCAAACAGCAATACGGAGTACCCGGCCTTCTTGGAGTCCCTGGGAGGGGTACTAGACAGTGCACCAACCAGGGACTCCGTTGTTCTCTTGGGGGACTTCAATGCCCATGTGGGTAATGACAGTGACACTTGGAGGGGCGTGATTGGGAGGAATGGCCTCCCTGATCTGAACCCGAGTGGTGTTTTGTTATTGGACTTCTGTGCTAGTCACAGTTTGTCCATAACAAACACCATGTTCGAGCACAAGGGTGTCCATCGGTGCACGCGGCACCAGGACACTCTAGGTCGGAGGTCGATGATCGACTTTGTTGTCGTGTCATCTGACCTCTGACCGCGTGTCTTGGACACTCGGGGGAAGAGAGGGGCTGAGCTGTCAACTGATCACCACCTGGTGGTGAGTTGGATCTGCTGGCGGAGGAGGAAGCTGGACAGACCTGGCAGGCCCAAGCACATCGTGAGGGTCTGCTGGGAACGTCTGGCGGAGCCCTCTGTCAGAGGGGTCTTCAACTCCCACCTCCGGGAGAGCTTCTCTCTGATCCCGGGGGAGGCTGGGGACATGGACTCTGAGTGGGCTATGTTCTCCACCTCTATTGTCGATGCGGCTGCTCGTAGTTGTGGTCGTAAGGCCGAAAGGCAATCCCCGAACCCGGTGGTGGACACCGGAAGTAAGAGATGCCGTCAGGCTGAAGAAGGAGTCCTATCGAGCCTTGTTGGCTCGTGGGACTCCTGAGGCAGCCGATGAGTACAGGCGGGCCAAGCGTGCCGTGGCTCGGGCAGTCACAGACGCAAAAACTTGGGGTTGGGAGGAGTTCGGGGAGGCCATGGAGGAGGACGATCGGACGGCCTCAAAGAGATTCTGGCAAACCATCCGACGCCTCAGGAGGGGGAAGCAGTGCTTCACCAACACTGTTTACAGTGCGGGTGGAGAGCTGCTGACCTCGACTGGGGATGTTGTCGGGCGGTGGAAGGAATACTTTGAGGATCTCCTCAATCCCACTGTCACGTCTTCCGAGGAGGAAGCAGAAACTCGGGACCCGGAGGCGGACTCGTCCATCACCCTGGCTGAAGTCACTGAGGTGGTTGGCAAGCTCCTCGGTGGCAAGGCTCCGGGGGTGGACGAGATCCGTCCTGAGTACCTCAAGTCTCTGGATGTTGTGGGGCTGTCTTGGCTGACACGTCTCTGCAACATCGCTTGGCGGTCAGGGACAGTACCTGTGGAATGGCAGACCGGGGTGGTGGTCCCTCTGTATAAGAAGGGGGACCGGAGAGTGTGTTCCAATTACAGGGGAATCACACTCCTCAGCCTTCCCGGTAAGGTCTATTCCAGGGTACTGGAGAGGAGAATCCGACCGATAGTCGAACCTCGGATTCAGGAGGAGCAGTGTGGTTTTTGTCCTGGTCGCGGAACACTGGACCAGCTCTATACTCTCCATCGGGTCCTTGAGGGTTCGTGGGAGTTTGCCCAACCAGTCCACATGTGTTTTGTGGATCTGGAGAAGGCATTCGACCGTGTCCCTTGTGGTGTCCTTTGGGGGGTGCTCTGGGAGTATGGGGTCCAGGGCTCTTTGCTAAGGACTGTCCGGTTCCTGTATGACCGGAGCAGGAGCTGTGTTCGCATTACCGGCAGTAAGTCAGACCTGTTCCCGGTGCATGTTGGACTCCGCCAGGGCTGCCCTTTGTCACCGGTTCTGTTCATTATATTTATGGACAGAATTTCTAGGCCCAGCCAGGGGCTGGAGGGGGTCTGGTTCGGGAACCACAGGATTTCATCTCTGCTGTTTGCAGATGATGTTGTCCTGATGGCTTCTTCGAGCCAGGACCTGCAGCAGGCACTGGGGCGGTTTGCAGCCGAGTGTGAAGCAGCTGAGATGAGAATCAGCTCCTCCAAATCCGAGGCCATGGTTCTCGACCGGAAAAAGGTGGTTTGCCCTCTCCGAGTGGGTGGTGAGTCTCTGCCTCAAGTGGAGGAGTTCAAGTATCTCGGGGTTTGTTCATGAGTGAGGGAAGGATGGAGCGTGAGATTGACAGGTGGATCAGTGCAGCGTCTGCAGTCATGCGGTCGCTGTATCGGTCCGTTGTGGTAAAGAAGGAGCTGAGTCCAAAGGCAAAGCTCTCGATTTACCGGTCAATCTACGTTCCTACCCTCACCTATGATCATGAGCTCTGGGTAATGACCGAAAGGACAAGGTCGTGGATACAAGCGGCTGAAATGGGTTTCCTCCGCAGAGTGGCGGGGCGCACCCTTAGGGATAGGGTGAGGAGCTCTGTCACACAGGAGGAGCTTGGAGTAGAGCCGCTGCTCCTACATGTCGAGAGGAACCAGTTGAGGTGGCTCGGGCATCTGCTTAGGATGCCTCCTGGACGCCTCCCTAGGGAGGTGTTCTGGGCATGTCCCACCAGGAGAAGGCCCCGGGGAAGACCCAGGACACGCGGGAGGGACTATGTCTCTCGGCTGGCCTGGGAACGCCTTTGGGTCCCACCGGAGGAGCTGGAGGACGTGTCCAGGGTGAGGGAAGTCTGGGAGTCCCTGCTTAGACTGCTCCCCCTGCGACCCGGCCCCGGATAAGCGGAAGAAAATGGATGGATGGCTTTTAACCATGCTATATTATTAGCATTGATCCTGTTTACTATATTTTCTTCTCTGAGCACTCAGAAATCACTCCATTTCGATTTTCCAGAGATTGTTACATCACAGATTGGAAACCCAAATTACATTCAATAAACCATCATCCAACCCGTTCTGTTGTCAGAGAAAAGTTATATAATGCAACTTTAAACAAACTATATTATATTTCTGGGAAATATTGATTCTATACATTTGCATTGTCCATGCACTTTTAATCATAAATCATATTGTATGTCTAGAGAGAGAACTCCTTCAGGTCACTAATGGCTCCAGACCAACAGAATTCACCAATTTGCATATTTTCTAACGCAGTTTCCTTGTTATTTCTGCTGTAAACTCCATTTCTTTGTTTTGTGTCTTCTCAGTAGACAGAGTAAAGCTGTAGAGACATGTACAAATCCCATATGAAGCTATAACGACCCAAACGCCCCATCTCCATACATCATGCGTGTTCAGCCTAATGGCCGCCTCACTTCTTCAGAGAAAGCTTCTATTTAATCAGAGGCAGATAAATCAATGCAACGCCACATTTATCCGTCTTCATTACCAGCAAATGGAAACTATTGTTCAATGCCTCTGCTGTATCTCTGTATGTATGGCCACTGTATATATAAAAAGCTGCTGTTTGGAGACTTACTTTTTTTTTTAAATATTGAAAGTGAATGCATTTTTTTAGTACTACACAAGTAGAGGTGGATGGTGTTTATAAACATTAAGATATGTTAGGACAGGATCATGTTTTTTTTTTTGCAAGACTACTATCTGCTCTGTTTTTTGTTTTTTGTTTTTTTTAATATATATATATATAGAGAGAGAGGGATATTAGACTGGTTTCCACACCCTCTGTCTCATCTCAAGCCAGGACCAAACATTATCATGCAATCTTTTTTTTTTTTTTTTTTTTTTTTTTTTCAGTGACACATGAGAAACAGAGGAGCTCATTGGTCACCCATCATTTTGAATAAAATTACATTTCTCTCACCTCAAGATTAACAGAGTTTTGCACTTTTCTCATTGATTCTGTAGAAATCCACGATGTTTTTCCTCATAAGCGGCCATATTTGTTTTGATACTGATGGACCATGTGTGTCCTTGATTGGTTAATCCACCTGTCAATCACAGCAATCTGAAAATGGGGGATTCAACAGTAACCAGGCACATGTTTGTAAAGTATTGGAGAAGTGTGAATTCTGGATCCCAGGCAATGATATTTTAGCAGTCGATCCAATATGTGCTCAAATCTCTAAAGCCCTTTACAAACAGCGCACATGGGTGACCTGTGGGTGCTGTTGTCAGCTCTTCTCCTGGTCTGTGCAAACATGTACAAACATGTCAATACAGACCCTGTGTAATGTAGCTAGTCCATTACCATCATGGAGGCTAGCAGAAAGAAAGGACATACACAAGCGTTTAAAATGTTTTATTGATAAATGTGTATCACTGAATTGATTGTAATTGTGCAAATTTTAACTTACCCATGTTGTCTGCCTTAGGTGTTTCGGCCAAATGAGTCCCTGGGGAGCCGAAGCACCTTAAGAAGGTTCCGGGGCAGACCACTGGGGGTTAACAAGGAGGGGTGTTGTATATTTTAGCTTTGTGGGGGAATGTGATTAGTTTCCACTGTTAAAACAATTTAAGTAAAACGGAGCTCTATTTTAATTAACAACTTAATTGAATAAATTCTTACTTTGGTTGATTGGAGCTGAATTTTAACAAGAGAACTGGATTGGAGAAAGACTTACCTGTTATACCGAATGGGCTCACCCAATTAGGGAGAGGCTGTATAAAAGGAAAAATCTCAGTGGCTACATGAGAGGGTGCTGCATGTGTAACAGGTACTGCAAAGGCTGATTTAAAAAAAAAAAAAAACAACAACAACAAAAACAACAAAAAAAACCTTTTTTCTTGTTTCTTTGTAAAGTTTATGGTGAAAAATAAACGCACTTGGGTCTGCACTGGACTAATTGTCTCAGCTCTGCTCTGTTCCTCTTTTAACCGCTAAAGTTGCTATCCGGGCGATTACATCCTGATACTTCTGTATTTTATTCAGGGGCGCTCCATTTGCCACTTTACACCTTCTAAAATATTGGCTTTCCAAGTACCACCTAGAAGACCCCAGAAGACTGAGACAAAATCCCGTCCAAACCAGTACTAAACTATAAACAAAATGGTGTAAACTAAATCAAAACTAGGAAAACACCCAACTATGATGCATGAAATAATGTTGTTTCTATAGAACTGGGGCATATGATCGTCAAATCTATGGTCTAATTGTCTCCCACCCACCTCCTGTTGGTCAGCCTCTGTAGGGCTCTGAGTGAGTGACAGGCAGATTTAATCATGCTTTTACCTTACTCACATTTTCAATCAGTGTTTTAACATAATGAATCCTCAGTAGAAAGTGAACCTGTGCAGGCTCCAGGCTGTGTTCAGGTTCTGCAGCAGAAGAGAGGACATGACATCCCAAGTGACTGCACTGGTCCCAAACCTCATCCCAAACAATTATAGTTCAATTCTTGTCACTACAAAACATCACTTAATGTTACAATTTAAACAAGTGTTCTGACATGGCCTGCAGTGATGCTAAACAAGACTGCTAACACCCAGCTACAGTTCTGATAAGTTAGATATAAAAAATACAACCTAGAATTCAATGATATAAAATGGACTCCAGTATTGATCTAATAAACTAAATGTGTATGTATCCCAAAGCAAATAAAAGTATAGATACTGGAGCAAAAAAATACTCCAGTAAAAGTATCACATGAAAAAAATCTACTTAAGTAAAAGTATTAAAGTAATGGTTTAAAAATGTACTTATAAGAGTAAAAAGTAAACGTATTTTGCACAGATTATGAGATCTAATAAAGCTTCAGATGTACTCATTTTAATAGATTTGTGCTGAATTTTGTTCAACAAACAATTGAATTGATACTTTTAGTTTTTCCTATCTGTTTTTCTTTGCACATTTTTGTTTGCTCAAACTACAAAAAAATAAAAATAAAAAATTGAATTAAAATTAAAAATTTAAATAAAATCCATCAGCCTTTTCTTAGACAATAATAAAAAGTACTTTTACTTTTCAGTCCTGGTAGAAATGTAGTGGAGTAGAAAGTACAGATAACTGTTCTCAAATGTGGTAAAGTAAAAGTAAAAAGTATCTACTTAAAAGTACATGTACCTAAAATTTATACTTAAGTACAATACTTACAATACTTACTACAATTACTTTTACTTCATTACGTTCCACCACTGGAAATGATACACACAAATTCCTACATTTTGCCCTGAATTTAACTGCACTTCCCATATATAACTTATATAACAGACAGGATATGTTGTCATTCTGTTACGTGAGATTTAAAATGATGCCAAAGCAATATCTCCCCACACAATGCCACGCAGAGTCGCTCCAGGCCAAGTGGGTGGTGATCTTAAAATAGTAAACCAACGTTGTCCATGTAACAATACAAGTTTGCATATTCACCTATTTAACAACTGGAGGGAAGTTGGTTCAAACGTAGCTCGAGCATATGCTGTTGTTGTGTCACTGGGCAAGGCACTTCACCCACATTTCCTACTCCAGTTCGTGCCTGGATAAGGTAAGCAACAACTTTACACGTCAACTGTTTATTTAACAGTGGATTATTGATCAAGAGATTAAACAGCGCTTTCATTCAGTCATGTTGCGTCATTGTACACTGTTGTTTTTCTGACTCTCACAGTGCATTATGGGCTATTTTGACAGGTTCTAGAGACCAGCTCTGGACACTACTTTTGGTGCATTGTGGGAAATTTTCATAGTGTGGACATTTGGACACAGCAATTGCATATTTTTCCTGAGGTCATAAAAATACATAGGCTAGCCAATTGAGAATGCGATTTGGGATAGATTCTGGACAATGATAACTGTTCACTGAATACAATTACCTTAACACATATGTTTAATTATTATTACAAAAAATGATGTTAGTATTACATAGTGCCTATCTGAAAGCACAGTGTTGCTATCATAGACTGCATAAAGAAGTAGACTAAGTGAGTGTGACGTCACCGATAGCGTTCAGCTCCAGTCAAATAGGTTCAAATAAGACTAGCATTTATAGGGGCAAACCATACCACCGTATCATAGCAAGTGAAGCGGAGTGAGAACTGTCTATATATCTCAGGAAAGAAGGCACCTGTCAGCTTCTCCTGGAGGCGAACCGGAAGCAGGAGTCGAGAAGGCCGGGCAGTTTCACAATTCGGTCTCTTTATTCAGCAGATACAGGCATCAATCGAGTAGAACACCAACTGTCTCCTGTTTTTACATTTCTACCGTGGCTCCTTATATACTAGTTAACACACGTCATAACTTCCTTAATAATTAGCTAGAAATGTACAGCACGCAGAATGTTATCTGGGTTCAATGAAGACAAGGCGTACAAAAACAAGTACTTTTAGCTGATCTTTCAAAGAATCATACATGTGGAAGTCCAGGGTACATATGCCAACTCATGCCACATTGGAGCACACGTAAACAGAAGTTCAAAGTATGATTTATCATGTTATATGGAATAATAATCTCACAATCCCCTCTTTTGATCACATCTCACATGTGATCACAAAAACAAAATCAAAAAAACAAAACGCTACTTTCACATAATACATTCAACTTAAAGTTCCCATATATGAGTAAAATATTAGCCTTAGCTTTAACCACCCCAATTATAACACAACACAGCCCTTAGGCTAACATAGCACATAAATCAACACATGACTCTCGGACAGCTAATAAGAAACAAGGAGCACTTACTAGGATTCAGAATTTGTTTTTTTATATACTTTTTAGCAATCTACATAATTTTGACCAAACGTAGTCAATTGATTCGGGACCTGAAAGTTGGGACCCCACAGAGAGTAATTTGTGACGAGGGGTCTTTTTTCGTTAGGGCAGTTGCAATCAATCGTTCTACTAGAGATCGGAGACATGGGATGACACAACATCCAATTATGATCAAGATAGCAATTACAGTCAATATTGTAGTGATGACAGATATTACGGTCGTAGTCCAAGAACCAAACATCCCGTATAACCAATTTGACCAAGTGTTTTCAGATACGCCAGAATTCTTAGCAAATTCCATGGACAAGGACTTAAGTTTGTTCAAAGCTTTTGCAATACTCCCATCGGGGGAGGTAGTATTTGGTATATAAGTACGGCATTCTGCTCCAAACATGCTGCATACTGATGATTCTTTGGCAAGTAACATGTCTAGAGCGATCCGATTTTGCCAGGCCATGAGTGATGTAGGGCCCAATTGCTCTACGATGCCTTCTATTGCCTCAATTGTGTAATTTATAAATCTTTGTTGATTGTAATAGAGATAAGGGGGACAAGATGGCGCATTCTCCGCTGCGACAACACTACCTGAGCACCGTCTGACTTGTTTGTTTGTTTTTTGTTGGTGTTTGTTTTTCAATGTCGAGATGCACTCAGGTGAAAAGATGATCCACCCGGGAAAGGCCGTAATAATCACCATTTTTTTACTGACATGGTCGATATGTGACAGCACTGCACAGCTGACTGAAAGCAGCAACAGGTTACTCACCTACACCCGCGATGAGCTCCTGCTGCACCGATCCTCTCCACTGTGCAATATCAAGCCCACGGTAATTTTGCCAAAGGAGCTCCAACAAAGGAAACGGGGGAGACGTGGGGGTGTTCGCAGAAGGAGTTGTCCTTTCAAGCCCCCTCTTCCATCCATCATTCTATCGAATGTCCGCTCACTTCGTAATAAAATGGATCTTCTGCACGCTCGGTACCAGCTAGAAAGGGCCTTCACGGACATTTGTATCATCGCCCTCACAGAAACCTGGCTGGACATGTCAATCGCTGACTCTGATGTTGTTTTGGATAACTTTACAATACTCCGATCAGACCGAACTGAGCAGGCGGGGAAGAAATGCGGCGGCGGTGTATGCGTGTACATCAATAATAAATGGTGCACAAACATCAAAGTCCATAACAAGTCATGTACACCTGACCGGGAAATACTGACTGTGTCCCTCCGTCCTTTCTACCTGCCCAAGGAATTCCCTACTGTTGTGATCAGCTGTGTCTACATCCCTCCCAGTGCGAACAGCAACACAGCAGCGGAGCTGATAGCCGGGGAAGCTATTGACATGCTAGCTAAGTAACCTGGCGCTCCGCTGTTTATTATGGGGGATTTCAACAACTGTCGACTGAACAGTGTTTTACCATCTTTCCAACAGTATGTGGACATTCCAACAAGGCGGGCAAACATTCTGGACTTGTGTTATGGCAATATTGCCGATGCTTTCCGTGCTCGCTCTTATCCACCGCTTGGCAGCGCTGATCACAACATTGTCTCACTACTTCCGCTGTACAGACAACAACTGAAAAGGCACCGCCCAGAGTGTTACAGCGCGCCACAGTGGTCGGAGGAGGCCACTGCATGTCTTCAGGGTTCGCTGGCCTGCACAGACTCTGAGGTTTTCCAGGGGGACATTGACGAGAGGACCTCGGTGATTACGGACTATATACATTTTTGCGTCAGTACCTGCATTCCTGTTAATTAGGAAATTCCCAAACACCATTCCCCGGATTACCCCTCAATTTAAACAAAGTCTGAAAAAGATACACAAAGCTTTTAAAGATAATAATTTGGTTGAAATTAAATTGGCAAATCGTGGGGTGAAAAATGCTGTACTGAAGGCAAAACTGAAATATAAGGAAAGACTGGAAAGTGAGTTCTCCAGTATGAACACAAAACAGGCATTCCATAAAGTACGTATACTAGCAGGATGCAATGCCAAATCAAGTGCGGTAACAGTGATGGACCCAGTACAGTTTGTAGGGGAACTCAATGATTTTTATGCTCGTTTTGGTAGTGTGGACTATTAGGGTGAATGTGATAGGCTTCTGAGAGCACTTCCTCCAGCGGAACAGGAGGAACCACTCCCCTTCACAGAAGAGGATGTGAGGTTGCAGCTAAGCAGGTGCAAGCTGGGAAAGGCCCCTGGCCCTGATGGCATCTCAGCAAAGGTGCTAAAGAGCTGTGCACAAGAACTGTCCCCTGTTCTTCATTCTCTGTTTAAAGAGGTCTTCTTCACTGCCACCATCCCGACCATCTGGAAAATGTCAACAATAATCCCCATTCCGAAGAAGCCCAGGCCCACAGAGTTCAATCACTACCGCCCTGTGGCACTCACCTCCATTATAATGAAGTGCCTGGAGAAGCTACTGCTAAACATCATCCTTCCGGTTGTCAATCCACAACTCGACCCACTGCAGTTTGCTTATAAGGCCAGAAGAGGCACAGAGGATGCTGTAGCCTGTCTGCTGCATCTCCTCCTCCAGCACCTGGATTCTCCTGGACATTTCACCCAGATACTCTTCGTGGACTTCAGCTCAGCCTTCAACTCCATCCAGAGGCACCTGATGATCCAAAAACTGCAACAACTCAACATTTCCACCAGACTCATTCATCTCATCTACAACTTCCTGAGCAACAGACAGCAGGTAGTACGGCTAGGCCTGACCACATCCTCTGCCCTCACCATAAACACCGGTGCACCACAGGGATGTGTGCTTAGCCCTTTTCTCTACACACTATACACAAACAACAATACAAGCCCATCCTCAAACATCACATATCTGAAATACTCCAACGACACTGCTGTTCTGGCCCTGCTCAGTGACAACACCTCTGTCTTGGATTACATGGACACACTCACCCACTTAACCCAGTGGTGCACTGATAACCATCTGCACCTCAACGTCAGTAAAACAAAGGAACTGATCTTCAACACCCCCCCCCCCCCCCCCCCCCCATCTATCTTGGCGTCACAATTGACAACACACTTACATTTGAACATCACATCACGAACATTCATAAAAGAAGTCAACAAAGACTATCAGTAATAAGAAAACTCAAAGGACTTTATGTTTATCCACACCTGTTATTACTGTTGTATCCATCATTCAGCCCATCCTACTGTACTGTTCCACCTGCTTCTATAACATGCTTACTGTTAAAAAACGGACCAAACTCATTAAAGTAACGCACACAGCTGCTAAAATCATAGGATTTCCCACACCCAATCTCACAGATCTAAATAATCGGGCTATTGGATGCTTTGCACTCTCCATAATACAGGATTCCACTCACCCCCTCCAGGACCATCTAATCCCTCTGCCCCCAGGACGGAGGTACAGGGCGATCAGGTGCTGGAGGGCACGCTTCAGCAGAAGCCTGATCCCAGCAGCCATTGCCTTTTTAAACAACAGGCCCCACTGAGGCATAATGTCTGTTTTTGAAATGTGTCTATGTAACTGTGATGTTTGGTGTTTATCTGTGTGTATGTCAGATGTACTCTGTGTATGTGGAAAAGAATCTCCCCTCGGGGACAATAAAGTAAAGTAAGTAAGTATAATTTATCCAAGCCGTATGTTTAGTAGCCGTTACTCCAGCGAATAAAACTGAAGTAAATCCAGCCGCAACTTCATTTTGTGCTTTGAACTCATTTGGAACCCCTACAGGTATACCGATAGTACTGAGGTAGATATCTTCATTAAATGATCCTTTGGGTTTGGGTTTAGATTGATGAGACAACGACCTCTTGAATACATGATTATTTCTTGAATTAACTCTGTATGGCAATTGAGTTTGTTTTAAATTTAGTAAATTTGCTGGGCCTATGGTAAATGGAATAATTAACATAATTGGTGCACAAACACCTGACCATGTTTTTGATAGAATGGCATACAAACGTAAATTTGCACGTAACCACCAAATATCCGCACGAGCAGTAGTATAACCAGTCAGAAGAGCAAATTCTCTATAATTATCAGAAGATAAAGTCTGATTACAAAAATGTTTAGTGAAACTCTCGATTTCATTTTTATCATTTCTCCTTGCGTCTGTACGCATAATGGTATCTTTAAGGAAACACGTATATTTAGCTATTCCCATAGTCCAGGATGTTGGCACATCTTTTGAAGCTACTGCTGGTAGTTTATTATGAAGTTGATAGCATTCATCAGTTTTATCAAATGATTTTTTAGTGAAGAGTTTAAGTATACAGGTCAGGTCTTTTTCATTAGAATATGGTATTGATGTAGTTGTTAATCATGGTCTAGCTGCAGAACATGCAATGCAATCTTCCGTAGTTAAGGTATGAGCAGTATACTGTACCCATTTTAGCCAAGTATTTTCATTCATTTTGTGCCCTGTTTCAATTTTAATTGCTTCAGTTAGGGAAATTATCATTTTCTGGAGCAGGTTTATTAGGTTTCAAAATTGTTGTTTGGATGTAGCCTTCAAAATTTAACTTTAGTTTTCTATTGCAGGGTACAGTATCAATTTTTGAACACTGGAATCCTATGGAATATATTCCAGAGTCATTAAATGTTGGATTTTTAATAGATAATATTAAAGGATTGCATCGTTGAGTAATTGATTTGCGCCCTCTACAATGTTTTAGGTCCTCTTGATAAGAAGCATAATTTTTCCTAATTTTTGTTAAAGTAATTCTCTGTTGTAAGTCAATTTCAAAAGTATCTTTTTCTTTATTATATCGTCCACTGGTACTTGTTATAACTCACTATAACCTTATCATTGTGAGCATTTACCTTGGTCAGACATGTGTCCTTACAGACAATTTGTACATTTAAGGCATGATTTATAGCAGGTATGTCTTGCATACAGTCTAGCACTTTGCACACATCAAAATGTATGTTGCAAGTTTGTCCTTCATAACAATATTTTAGAAGTTTTGGTGTCCCTCTCTTTACTCTTTTCAGTGCCCATTGTCTCTTACCTGTATTGTTGGTTGTCAGCTCGGTTGGACCAGTTTGATATGGTTGAGTCCAGTTGTGTCGTTTGTGTACCTTCACATACACCCAAGATCCCGGGGTTATGTTAATCTCTGGATCAATTACATCTTCAAGATCATGTGTTCTTTGTCTACACTTATGTAGTTGCATCACTATTTCTTGAAGCTGCTCAACATATGAGTGATGTTGTTTGTCCCATTCTATAAACGGTGTATCTTCAGTGAATGAGCCTTCTGGTTTATGCGTTTCTCTGCCTGTTAATAGGAGATGAGGAGAATATGACGTGGTTTTATTCACGCTGTTTCTGATGTCCATCAAAACAAAAGGTAAGGCAGTGACCTAATCAAGTTTGGTGGTTTTCCAAACCTTTGCAAGTTTTCTCTTGACAGTGGCATTCATTCTTTCACAAACTCCTTGACTGGCAGCATAATAGACAGTTCCAAAACGTTGGGTGATATTAAGAGCCTTTAGCACATCACGGACTATTTTAGCAGTAAAATGTGCCTGACCTTATGACTTGCGGAATGCCAAATCATGGGTATCATCAGTAGTTAAGTGCTTAACTACTTCCTTGGCAGTTTCTGTCTTGCAGGGGAACGCTTCAACCCACCTTGTATATTCACAGAATATGACCAGTAGATAATGATATCCTCAAACTCTCATTTCTGGACCCATGTCTGTAAAGTCCATGACAATTCTTTCAAAAGGCTTATTGGGAAGAGTATAAGTTCCTGGCGGTGGTTTACAAGCTTTCTTTGGATTCATGGTTTGACAAATGTGACAATCATCTATCCAGTATTGCATGATAGACTTCATGTTTGGATGCCACCACAAATCGATATGTTTTAGGATGGCTTCATAGCTACGATGAGTAGGCGTATGGTATTCATCATAGAGCATTTGTAGTAATGAGATGGGAGCCACAATTTTTCCTTCATGATTTCTCCAGATTCCTGTAGCATCTTTCATAGCACCTCGTTGTTTCCAAGCACCATGTTCGTATACTCCAGCTGCTTCTTGAATCTCTCTTATGTATGTTGCATCGATCAGGTTTGCATCAGGTAGCTTCTCGATCTTTTCTTCGGTGCAAACAAGCATGTTTTTGCAGCTTTCTTTGCAACTTGATCTGCGGCTTGATTGCCCAGGGAAATGGAGTCTGTTCCCTTGGTGTGAGCTTTGCATTTCATGATAGCAAGTCTATCTATCAGTTGCTTGATCAGTTGTTCATGCTTAATTGGAAGGCCGGTCCCAAGTTTGAAACCATTTCTGATCCAACCGGCTAACGACAACGTCAGTCAACAACAGTCTTGTAGGCATAAATTGAGTCTGTATAGATGTTTACTGCTTTGCCTTCTGAAAGTTGTAGTGCTCGTAACATTGCTGTTATTTCAGCTACTTGTGCAAAACCTTTTGCTATCTGCTGGGCTTCCATCCATCCATCATTTTTCTTCCGCTTATCCGGGGCCGGGTTGCGGGGGCAGCAGTCTAAGCAGGGACTCCCAGACTTCCCTGACCCCGGACACGTCCTCCAGCTCCTCCGGTGGGACCCCAAGGCGTTCCCAGGCCAGCCGAGAGACATAATCCCTCCAGCGTGTCCTGGGTCTTCCCCGGGGCCTCCTCCCAGTGGGACATGCTCAGAACACCTCCCTAGGCAGGCGTCCAGGAGGCATCCTGAGCAGATGCCCGAGCCACCTCAACTGGTTCCTCTCGACGTGTAGGAGCAGCGGCTCTACTCCGAGCTCCTCCTGTGTGACCGAGCTCCTCACCCTATCCCTAAGGGTGCGCCCGGCCACCCTATGGAGGAAACCCATTTCAGCCGCTTGTATCCGCAACCTTGTCCTTTTGGCCATTACCCAGAGCTCATGACCATAGGTGAGGGTAGGAATGTAGATTGACCGGTAAATCGAGAGCTTTGCCTTTGGGCTCAGCTCCTTCTTTACCACAACGGACCAATACAACAACCACATCACTGCAGACGCTGCACCGATCCGCCTGTCAATCTCACGCTCCATCTTTCCCTCACTCGTGAACAAGACCCCGAGATACTTGAACTCCTCCACTTGGGGCAGAGACTCACCACCCACCCGGAGAGGGCAAACCACCTTTTTCCGGTCGAGCACCATGGCCTCGGATTTGGAGGAGCTGATTCTCATCCCAGCTGCTTCACACTCGGCTGCAAACCGCCCCAGTGCCTGCTGCAGGTTCTGGCTCGAAGAAGCCATCAGGACAACATCATCTGCAAACAGCAGAGATGAAATCCTGTGGTTCCCAAACCAGACCCCCTCCAGCCCCTGGCTGCGCCTAGAAATTCTGTCCATAAATATAATGAACAGAACCGGTGACAAAGGGCAGCCCTGGCGGACTCCAACATGCACCGGGAACAGGTCTGACTTACTGCCGGCAATGTGAACACAGCTCCTGCTCCAGTCATACAGGGACCGGACAGCCCTTAGCAAAGGGCCCCGGACCCCATACTCCCAGAGCACCCCCCAAAGGACACCACAAGGGACACGGTCGAATGCCTTCTTCAGATCCACAAAACACATGTGGACTGGTTGGACATACTCCCATGAACCCTCAAGGAACCGATGGAGAGTATAGAGCTGGTCCAGTGTTCCGTGACCAGGACAAAAACCACACTGCTCCTCCTGAATCCGAGGTTCGACTATCAGTCGGATTCTCCTCTCCAGTACCCTGGAATAGACCTTAGCGGGAAGGCTGAGGAGTGTGATTCCCCTGTAATTGGAACACACCCTCCAGTCCCCCTTCTTATACAGAGGGACCACCACCCCGGTCTGCCATTCCACAGGTACTGTCCCTGACCGCCACGCGATGCTGCAGAGACGTGTCAGCCAAGACAGCCCCACAACATCCAGAGACTTGAGGTACTCAGGACGGATCTCATCCACCCCCGGAGCCTTGCCACCGAGGAGCTTGCCAACCACCTCAGTGACTTCAGCCAGGGTGATGGACGAGTCCGCCTCCGGGTGCCGAGTTTCTGCTTCCTCCTCGGAAGACGTGACAGTGGGATTGAGGAGATCCTCAAAGTATTCCTTCCACTGCCCGACAACATCCCCAGTCGAGGTCAGCAGCTCTCCACCCGCACTGTAAACAGTGTTGGTGAAGCACTGCTTCCCCCTCCTGAGGTGTCGGACGGTTTGCCAGAATCTCTTTGAGGCCATCCGATTGTCCTCCTATAGGACTCCTTCTTCAGCTTGACGGCATCCCTTACTTCCGGTGTCCACCACCGGGTTCGGGGATTGCCGCCGTGACAAGCACCGCAGACCTTATGATCACAACTACAAGCAGCCGCATTGACAATAGAGGTGGAGAACATGGCCCACTCAGAGCCCATGTCCCCAGCCTCCCCCGGGATCAGGGAGAGGCTCTCCCAGAGGTGGGAGTTGAAGACCCCTCTGACAGAGGGCTCTGCCAGACGTTACCAGCAGCCCCTCATGATGCGCTTGGGCCTGCCAGGTCTGTCCGGCTTCCTCCTCCGCCAGCGGATCCAACTCACCACCAGGTGGTGATCAGTTGACAGCTCAGGCCCTCTCTTCACCCGAGTGTCCAAGCCACGTGGTCAGAGGTCAGATGACATGACAACAAAGTCGATCATTGACCTCCAACCTAGAGTGTCCTGGTGCCACGTGCACAGATGGACACCCTTGTGCTCGAACATGGTGTTTGTTATGGACAAACTGTGACTAGCACAGAAGTCCAAAAGCAAAACACCACTTGGGTTCAGATCGGGGAGGCCATTCCTCCTAATCACGCCCCTCCAAGTGTCACTGTCATTATCCACATGGGCCTTGAAGTCCCCCAGGAGAACAACGGAGTCCCCGGTTGGTGCACTGTCTAGTACCCCTCCCAGGGACTCCAAGAAGGCCGGGTACTGCACACTGCTGTTTGGCCCGTAGGCCGACACAACAGTGAGAGACCTGTCCCCGACCCGAAGGCGCAGGGACACGACCCTCTCGTACACCGGGGCGAACTCCAACACGTGGCGGCTGAGCTGTGGGGCAATGAGCAAGCCCACACCAGCTCGCCGCCGCTCCCCGCGGGCAACGCCAGAGAAACCCCTGCGTGGAGGTGAGGCCGATTATATCTAGCCGGTAACGCTCAACCTCCCGCACAAGCTCAGGCTCCTTCCCCCCCAGCGAGGTGACACCCAGAGCTAGTCTCCATGTCTGGAGATCCGGTCGTTGAGGTCCCCGCCTTCGACTGCTGCCCAGATCTCTCTGCACCCGCCCCTCATGGCTCCTCTTGCAGGTGGTGGGTCCACGGGAGGACGGCCCCACGTCGTTCCTTCGGGCTGGGCCCGGCCGGGCCCCGTGGGGAAAGGCCCGGCCACCAGGCGCTTGCTGCCGAGCGCCCACCTCAGGCCTGGCTCCAGGGTGGGGCCCCGGTAACGGGGCCCCACCCTGGGGCGTCCCGTCCGGGCGACGTAAACGACCTTGTTGGATTTTTCTTCATGAAGGGCTTCTGAACCGATCTTAGTCAGACCCGTCTCCCAGGACCTGTTTGCCATGGGTGACCCTACCAGGGGCATGAAGCCCCCGACAACATAGCTCCCAGGATCATTCGGGTGCTCAAACCCCTCCACCACGTTAAGGTGGCGGTTCGGGGAGGGGGCTGGGCTTCCATTAGACGATATTGGTTAGAGGGCAGTTGTTCCACCACTGCATACGAGGACACAATATGACCTTCTTTTGCTCTGTATGCACATCCGTCACAGAAAATGGTCATCTTTCTGTCTGAAAGTGGTGTAGTATGCAAATCTGTTCTCATATACAGTTCGGTTCTGACTTTTTCTTCACACACATGTGAAAGTCCTTCAGTCTCCATATTTACCGCCATATTGATATTTCCTCATTCATAAGTAATATGGGACTGTTTCAGAGTCGTTGAATTATGGTTGGACCATCGGGCAGTAGTAATGAACAAGCGAGAGTTGAGATAAGCGAGTATCCCATGTTGGGTGTGCCCCACCAGTGAATGATTTTGTACAATATGTGAAGTCTTCTCAATTGTCTTTGCCAGAGCAGCCAGGTAACGAGCACAACCAGGTTGAGTTTGTTCATGGAGATCCAACTTACAAGAGTAGTGTTTCAGCACTCTTCTGCTCTGATGATGCTTTTGATAGAGAACAGCTTGGATGAATGATTGTTTCCCTGTCACATCCAGATGAAAGGGAACGTCATAATTTGGAGCACATAGGCTGCATGCTGCACAAATAGCTTGTTTTGTCTTGATGAATGCCTCTTCGGACTCCGTCGTCTACTGTAAATCGGCTGAGAGGTTATGCATGCCATGGGGTTTAATGAGTTCTCGAAGGGGCGTTGTGAGTTTGGTATAGCCAGGGACGTACTCCCGAGAGTAATTGCAGAGTCCCAGGAAACTGAGCATTTGACGTGCCGTAGTTGGTTTTGGAGTACTCAGGATAGCGTCTTTGTTGTTGGCAGACACTCCTTGAGTACCTTTTGACACCTCTCGTCCGAGAAAATGCACAGTTTGTCTTGCAACTTGTATCTTTTGCTTTTTTACCTTGTACCCCTTCTTCGACAGATGTGTGAGCAGTTGTACTGTTGCTTCTAGGACCTCTTCTGCCGTTCTTCCAGCGATGAGGATGTCATCCACATAAGTGATCAGAGTGCATGTCTCTGGAAACTTCAAATCTGCCAGGTCTTGTCTTAGGAAGTGGCTGAAATATCCGGGACTGTGTTTCCATCCCATGGGCATTCTTCTGTATGAATAAACTTTGTTTCCGTGTCTGAAAGCAAAGTATCTCTGGGAGGAGGCCTCCAAGTTGATTGTGAAAAATGCATTTGCCAAGTCTAAGACAGTGTAATACTTATGCTCTGGTGACAGATTATTCAAGGCGATGTAGGGGTCTGGCACTGGATATGATTCTCCAGCTGTAACCTCATTGATTGGACGAAAGTCTTGAACCATCCTCCAGTTGTGCAAGTCCAATTTCTTTACTGGAAAGAGAGGTGTGTTGTATTCTGATTCAGTTTCATATATCACTCCAGACTCCAGTAATCCATTGATAGTTTCTTGAATCCCCACTACTTGGTCTTTTTTGAGTGGATATTGGGGATGGTATATCGGCTTGCTTGTGGTGAGTTGCACTTTAACAACATGTTTCGTCTGACCCACATCGTTCGGGTGCATCATCCATATGTGTGATGGTACTTCGGCAAGATACCTCTCTGTATCCGGATGATTCTCAAAAATTCGTTTGGATTGCTTGAATGCTCTTGTGTTATCTTCGGAGCCCTGAGGTAGCACAACTCTGAATATTTTGTGTTGTGAGTTGTAAAACACACCTCCGATTTTGGTGGCTTCATACTGAAGACTTGAAGCCAGCTTGACCATTGGACCAAGTTGTCTTGGTGAATGATGTTTGGATATGGCCAGCGATACGTGTGTTGTGCTTTCTTCACTCCCCATGAAATGCGGTTTCAGTTCTTCTGGGAGGGAGACTGCGGGTGCCATTCCTTGAGGGCCCAAGTAGAGATATGAGTAGTTCACTCGAAAAGTTTGTCCATCCACCTTTTGCCATAATTCGTCATAGGTGTCATCATCAAGTGTGGAGTAGTATAGAGTGACATGCAAGGGGTCAAAAGGTTCACTGAGTGGATATAGCGATCTTGCCCATGTTTTGTAGTTTTGCCATAATGCTGATGCAGTATTACCTTTTTCTGGATCTGTGAGTATTTCTGTCCAATAGATCGTGACTTGTGACTTTGAGTCTTGAGCGGTATCTGGAGAAAGGTACAGGATCTCAGTGGTTTTACACGTAGTTACATTTCTCAGTATCTTAAGGGTTTCACATCGGTCGAGTATTTTGTGACCTTCAGGGAAAAACACCACTGACAATGATAATTTTCACATCAAGTCTCTTCCACATATGGAGATACTGCAGTCAGGCAAGTATAAGAATTCTTGTTTCACTGTCTGTGCATTCATTGTTACTGCCAATGGTTTAGTAAAAGTTCTTACTTCTGGTTCTCCCACACAGCCGGTTATGGACATAGTCTTCGATGAGAGTGGAAATTTCTGTCGTATGCAGGATACTGTGGCTCCTGAATCCACCAAAAATTTAATCTTTTGTCCATTTATCTTCAAGACCACCATTGGTTCGCTCTTCCATGGTTTTAACGAATGGTCTGGCTGTAGGCCACTTCAGTAGTCATAGTGTTCATCCAAGGATCCATGAACATCTCTTCCTCCTTGATAGTAAGCTCCAACGTTCATGAGTCTTCCATTTGGAGCTGGGGGCATTGGAATGACTGTCTGCTGTGGCATCACTGGTGGCTGCTGTTGTCGGTTTTATCTCTGCGTTGGTTGCATGTATTGTTGAAAATTGTGTGGCTCTTGTCCTTGTCCTCGAGATGCTAAGGGACAATTTCTTCTCCAGTGTCCCACTCCGTGACAAAGATGACACTGATCACGTCTTGGATTGTTCATGTAGCCAGTTCCTTCGTCTCTTCTGGGGTTTCCAAAACCTCCTTGATTCCTTGATTGAGGACTGTTGTAAATCATCACTGGCACATTCTGTATTGACATAGGCTAACCTGATTGGGAGTTGGGTGTCACTGCTGTTGCTTGTGGTTGCTGTGTGTTCATCACCATCTTAATTACAGTTGTTAGCTGTTTTGTGACAGATAACATGTCTTCTTCAGCAGGGTCTGACTGTATACTCATCACTTTTGTGTTCTTTTCTTTCTTCTTCTCTTTAAGTTCAGTTTGGTATTTCTGCAATTTCAACTTCACAGTAGCCAGTTCCAACTCCTTCTTCTGGTCCTCAGACTCCTTCCTGTTTCTCTGCCACTTGTTTATTTCATGATTGCAATGTGCATCAAAGTCTTCTTCAGCTTTACGGTACAGTCCCATCACATTTTGCAAAGCTTCTTGAACCTGGTTAGGCATCCCTTTGACCAGAACAGACCTGAACATGACTGACATACCCGTTCCTGGCTCAATTGGTTCTCCAGTGACAGATATAGGTTTGTGGCACGTTGCTTGAAGCTGTAATAATCTTCAGTATCTCTCATCTGCATGGATAATAACTTTTCTGTCACAATGCATGGATATCGTGTCCTGAGTTCTTCTTCCAGGATGTCTCGGAAGATATGAATGGCATTGTTATTCTGTAGCTGCATTCTCAATCTTCTTTCCATGGCTTTTCTGATGTTTTCAGCGACTGTTTCATCAGCAGCTTTGATTAGGGCAGCTTGCATGTCTCCCCAACATAGTTTATCTCCAGCCGTTTGTTTCAGGAGAGCTCTCATCCATGGTACGCCTCCTTTGGTCAGCTTTGGTAGAGTGAGCATTAGGGCACTCCAGTCCTTTAATGTGAATGGCTGGTAAACTACTTGTCGGCCATCCATTCTTATTGGAAAGACAGATGTAGGTTTCCTTTGTTGGATAGGATTGATGGTACCGAGTACCTTTTTTATCGAGTCTCTTCAACAGTTCCACTGAACGATCCATCAACTGAAAAGGGTTCATCATTTTGTTTCATTGAGACTTCAGCCATAGCACCTCTAGCTTCATCCTCTTCAGTCCTTGAGAGCAAATTTCCGCTTGTCTTCGTTGTTATCTCTTGGTCAAGCATCATTTCTTGTCTTTGCATGCGTCTCTCATCATCACTTCGCTTCAGCTTTTTCTCAGTTTCAACTATATGAGCCAGTGCAGCTACTTGGTTTTGGACAGAGTCTATTTTTTCTTCTAGTTCTCTTGAGCATGCTCCAACAGATGTTAATGCCAACTCTCCTCCAACTACCTTGTGAGTTATCTTCGGGGTCAAGCATGCAACCAGGTCTGATGTCATCATGGAAGCAGAAGGTTTTCTCAGTTCTGGGTTTTTGCTGGCGGTACCTGAATATGGTGGAGGCAGAGCAGTTTTTCTGGACATCTCATAACAGTATTCTTCATCATGTGGGGATGGGCTGGTACTGTCGAGACGTGGAACATCATCATCCGTGTTGTCTTCATCCCAGCTTCGTGACCTTTGCATTTTCATTGATATTTTACTGCCAGTCATTTCTTCTTCTTCATCCAATTTTTCAGGTTCTTCCCAAGACTTTCTGTTCTTAGAGCGTGTGGCGTATTTATGCGATGTTTTATTTTCTTCAAGAGTTGGATATATGCCTGCAGCAGGTTCATTCGGTTTTTCTCTCATCAGTTCTTCCTTCAGGGTCACTTCCTTCTCCTTCGGCTTGAGAACTAGGATAGAAGACAATTCTTTAGTTTCTTTTATCACCGTCATCTCCTTTGCCCATTCATGCATCTTCTTCGCCATTCTCATCTCATTCTCGTACTTTTGTATTTTTAATTGACTCCTCATCTCATTCTTGTGCTTTTGTATCTTCAATTGGTTCATATTTCTTACTATAGCACTTCGGGTAGGGTCCAACTGACACTGTTTGATCTTCTCCTTGTAGTAGTTTTTGATGTTCTTCCATTGCTCTTCTGTGGGGGCAATGGCATCTTTTCCACCATGGATCATTCCTTTTTTGACATATTTCTTAATAATGCCTTGAATGATGGACTGGGTTTCTTGGGCCTTCTTCAGGTCTGCTTCCTCCTGAAGTGCCTTACTTTTCCAGAATTCTACCAATTGGTCTAGCGTGATGAACCGGGACATTTTGATATGTATTGTATTATAGTATTTTGTTAAGTTACCCTCTCAGCTACTGTATAACAATTTGGATATTGTTCTAATTTGTATTCAAGGTGTCAAGTTTATGATTTTGGCAGAATGAGTCACTATTTAATGAACAGATTGTCTTTCACTATCTACCTGTAGACTCTAAAGGGGTTTTGATCTCGAAGGGGGCGTCTTTGTTCCCACTTCCTGTCTTTAATTTGGTTTCTAAAAAGAAAGAAAAAACTTAACTTAGAAAGAGCTTGAAATTCACCTAGGAGCCAGCATTATTTATTTTATTTATTCATTATTTTATTTATTGCTTTTTTTTTCAATTCAATTTTTTTTTCAATTCAATTTTTTTTTCAAGTTTTCAATATGTATATTTTTTTGTTTTAAAATTATTTTTTATTATTTTTTTTTTCTATTATTATTATTAATAATAATAATTTAAATTTAACAATCCTGATTATAATTATTATAATTTTCTAATTTAACAATCTTGGTAATTATTATAATAATTTAATTCTGTTTATTTCTATTATTATTATTATTATTATTATTATTATTATTATTATTATTATTATTATTATTATTATTATTATTATTATTATTATTTTAAAACAGTTTTAGATAACACCTTACAACAACTACACTTCAATCAGCCCCAACAAGGCACGGACAAAGACTCAATCAATAATGACCAGACACTATCCTCCATCCGAAATAAACATCCAACTAACAACTAACTGACCTGCGCCATGTGCAGCTACCCACACCTAGCCAATGATCAACCAACCACCCACGCATGCACCTGCAAACACACACTCAAGCATCAACCCAAACACCTGCCAATGATCAAGCCATGAGTGAACGACCCACCAATCCCACAACACAAGACAATCCAGCAGCCACCATCAGCCAAGCGAGTCCCCCGAGAGCCCCTCCAAAGCGGAAGACCAACCATGCCCCATCAAGCCTCCGCCAAGGCCGGCCACACCCCAAAGAAGCAACAACAGAATCTCCACATCATCCAGGCCCAGGACAACCAAGCCTAAACAATGCGAAAACTCCATCACCGCCTCTCTGTAATCCGGTCAACCCCAACAAATGCCCAACAAGGCACAACCATCCCCACTCCAGAAAAGCACCCAAAAAGACCCACCCAACCAGCAACAGCTGCCCGAACCATCATTGCACCGCAGGACCAGCAAACCACCCCCACAGCTCATCAACAAGTGCCCGAATCGACACTCAAACATGCGTCCACAAATACACACACAAATGGCTAGCCAAGGACCAACCAAGCGCAAAACTAGCATGAGCAACTACACACAACACAAGCCAATCAATTCCAAATCAAGTGCTCACTAAGGCCACAACTAAACAGTCACTAAGCCCGAATCACCACCAATTAAGTGCTTGCCACCAAGGCCAAATAGGGCGCAGCCATTACAAAGTGCCACCCAGTTTTACTTCACATCCACCTAATAATGCAAAATGTGAACTACAAAATGCTCAACAAATGTGCAACAACAGCTTCAATTCACATCCATTAAGCCTTGTGTTTTCCTCCCTGTAGAGTTACATTGCAAATTCCCTAAGTTAAACTCCTCCCCCAATTTGCCTTTCCCAGCTCTCAAAATAAAATCTTAAAGTAACAATTTTTTTATTTTTTTATTTGTGGTTTATTTTCAGTCTGACTTCACACTAATGAGTTAATTACTACATTAGTTAATTATTAAATAATACATTTTTATTTTGGTTAGTAGACCATATTTTAATAGATAATGTACAATTTTTGGAACTCAAAATCTCCTGCAACTCTTAATTTCCACCACTGCACTGTGTTCGTTGGTTGTACAGTGGTATAAATTAAGTTGAGCTACGTTATAAGAGAAACCTGGGGACAATTTGAACTTCAAAATAATTAAATTTTTTTTATTATTTCTTAATTAATTAATTCATTAATGTTATAAAATTTATCAAAATGAATACGTGGCCCAATTTTGATGAAGAAATGAGTTCTGCTGTGACAGAGTTATTTTTGTAGTCATAAATTATCCCAGGACAACACCTCACACTACTCAACCAATGCGAAGCAAAACTGCCATCCCACATCCATCAAGCAATTAATAAATGCAAAGCAATAGCCTTATTTCACATACATCGAGCAATTATCCATAAACAACTAACAAATGTAAAACAATAGCTTTATTCCACATGCATTAAACAATTATCCACAAATAACCCAATAAATGCAACTAATAGCTCTATTCCACATCAATCAAACAATTATCCACAAATAACTAGTAAATACAAAACAATAGCTTTATTCCACATAAATCAAACAATTATCGACATATCCAGTAAATACAAAACAATAGCTCTATTCCACTTAAATCAAACAATTATTCACATAACTAGTAAATGCAAAATATTAGCGTTATTCCATTTAAATCAAACAATTATCCACATAACTAGTAAATGCAAATCATTAGCTTTATTCCACTTACATCAAGCAATTATTCACAAATAACCAATAAATGCAAAACATTAGCAGCACCTCACATCCATTAAACAATTATCCACATACGATTGCCCAATAAATGCAAAATCAGTCCTACACCACATTCATTAAACAATTATCTGCATACAATTTCCCAATAAATGCAAAATCAATCCTACACCACATTCATTAAACAATTATCTATATCTTCTATTAACTTCCAATAATATCAACAGTTTTTTTTTATTCTTTCTATTTAGTCAATTTATTTATGTGAATAACATTTTAAAAGAACCGTACCCCATCTGGCCACTACAAGATACAGCCACTAAAAAATGTCATCCAATAATATATTAGTTAATCATTTAAACTGTCTATTTTGTATCTCAATCATCCCAACTTAAGATGGAAGCTGAATCAGGAAGATTTGATGCCATAATTTTAGTGGTCCGTGGCGAACACAAGCATAACAATAAAGCCATAATCAGCACAATAGCCAGAGTTAGAAAAACAGCAACAAATGCAGCGACAATATAAATAACACATCCTTTCAAGATATTTTTTAATGGATCATACTCTTCTTTTAGATCTTTTAGCATTTTAGTGACATTTGCTGAGTTTGACAGACACAAGTTTTTGGTTATATTTCTAGCTTCGTCTATAATCTCTTTTACCATTTCATTCTTTAATTTCTTAATCATAGTCTCTAATTTTGCTTCTTGTGTGGATTTTGATTCAGAAACTGCTCCAATTGTAAGCGTAACCTTTTTCATAGTGCCAATTTTACTTTTTATCATTTGGACGTCAAACAGACTATTTTCACTAGTATTTTGGTATGTCATATTGAGGTGCTTGCTATTTGCATCTGATGGTTCGCCCTTGCGTCCAGGACTCACAGCATCACGTCCGGGGTCACCAAAATTGTCAGCTTCTCCTGGAAGAGAACCGGAGTCGAGAAGGCCGGGCAGTTTCACAATTCGGTCTCTTTATTCAGCAGATACAGGCATCAATCGAGTAGAACACCAACTGTCTCCTGTTTTTACATTTCTACCGTGGCTCCTTATATACTAGTTAACACACGTCATAACTTCCTTAATAATTAGCTAGAAATGTACAGCACACAGAATGTTATCTGGGATCAATGAAGACAAGGTGTACAAAAACAAGTACTTTTAGCTGATCTTTCAAAGAATCATACATGTGGAAGTCCAGGGTACATATGCCAACTCATGCCACATTGGAGCACACGTAAACAGAAGTTCAAACTATGATTTATCATGTTACATGGAATAATAATCTCACACACCTAATTTGTCTGCCACAGATGGTCTAGGGCTGACTGGTAGAGACATGGCCACCAATCTGCACCAGTGGCCTCTCTAATACATTCATACTTACAAGGTGGGTAAGATGCCTAAGGACACAGATAAAATGGACAAAAACTATCTATCCATCCATCCATCCTTCTATCTGGCTATATATCTTGGTCGATCTGTCGTTCCTTTTATAAAAACTCCAAACCTTCCCCATCCATCTATACACATGTCCTCCTATGAGAGCAGCCTTTATAAACGGTGTCCGTTCCCTCTAAATTCCAGCGTTTAACCTCCTCTTATACAGATATTTGGTTCAGTATGCTCTCTCGCTCTCAGTAATCCTCCTCAGTGGATCAGACGTACCTCTCCTCTCTCAAAGTCTTTGTGAAGCGTTCAAAGTTATGTGAGTTCATGTCTTTGGGGGCAGAGGCAGCACAGACCTGCTGTTGTTGTTGAGCTTGTCAGTCCTCTTCTTTTGTGCTCAGGTTTGGCAGGTTGTGGCCTGGGACACCTTTACAGAAGGAAGGAGTCATCAAGGTCCATGTTGTTTATGGAAAAATAATATTGACATTTCAGTTTATGACATGCAGTCTTTAATTGAGTTGGAGTGTAAGAAACATTTAGTTAGCGTTTGGAGTGATTGGATGAATACATACAGTATAATACTGGTTAGAGTATTTATCCACTAACCAGAAGGTCACCAGTTGAATCCCAGCTCAGACCAGTGCATTTTGTTATTGTGACTTTGGGCAAGACACTTCACCTTTGCCTATGTATGAATATTGATGGTGGGTTGAGAGAGTAATGGCACAGATTGTCAGCTGTGTTTCTGCCTGTCTACCCCAGGGCAGATGTGGCTACAGATGTACCTTATTATAATTTAAAAGTACTACAGAGTTTGTGTGATTAACACATGACTGCCAAATAATTGATTATATGAAATAATCTCTTGGTGCTGTGTGTGTGGCCTATCTTCTTTTTAAAGCTATTATATGTAAAAAATAAACTAAAATAAAAACATGTTTGTGATTGCGTTGAAAGACATAGAAAAACATGTGTCCTTACTATGAGTGGGCTTGCATCTCCACAAACATGACTCTTATTTGGCCTGTAGGAGGGCCTCCTCCTACTCATTTTCATGGTCATGTTGTTCCTTTGGATTTAATGTTCCGCAGTATGGAATACAACTTATCTATCTCCATAGAGAATATCCATAGAAAATATTCTGCAGTATGTCTTTAACTTTCCATTTCCATGGTATCATGGAGGTGACTTTCCACCTAAAGAAAGTTGCATACTGTAACTTTAAATCTTGAAAGTTATCAAATATTTGTGAGTAACACACTGATTAATGCAATATTTTGGTAAATTTTAATGTGTACTGGCAAAGCCCTTTATTTATTATTATCTCTCTTGTCTAGTCTAATTCACTTGAAGTTGAGCTCTCCAGGATTATAATGCTTTGGATCATCGTTGTGTAATTCTGGTCACTTTGCCTTCATATCTTTACAATGGGAAACCTGTATTGGCCTAATGTGGCTTCTTTCACCTTTAAACCCCACCACTTGCCCTATGCCTCTCGCTCAAACCAGCCACTTACAGTTCAGCGATGCATTTTTCATTTCCGTCCATTAAATATTGAAACTCTTATGCAACACATGTGCAGCCATCCACAGACTGATGTCAGGCCAGAGGGCTCTTCTCACGTCCATTTGAAAATGTTCAAAATGTATGAAATAGTTTAGATAAAGAACGACCAACCTCAAATAAATGAATGGTTCAAAGGGAGGGAGGTTTTCAGAACTTGAAACTGGAGTGATAGTTTAAAGGGCCACTATGTAACGTATCTACCTTCTTGCCCCAATAGAGGTTTTATTTCTTTGCAGGGAATGTAAAGCCGGGAATGTAAAGCATTAAACATACCTATTTAACATTGCATTATGGGCATTTTTACTGCTCAAAATTAAGTTGGTAAGCATGCATTAACCTCCTGCTTGACTCCATTAGTTAAATGCCATGCTGTGACATTCCAGGCGAAGTAATAACATCTCCATGGAGACAGAATGACAACAAGGTGGCTTGTCAACAAAAAAGTTACATAGTGCACCTTTAAGCTTATGGAAGACTTTAAACAATATCCAGTATACGTGTTATTCTTTTTAATAGGCCTATAAAGAAAGATTTAGACCTTTGAATTTGGGTTGGGTTGAGTAACATTTGATCTTCACAAAGACCAAAAACTTGTAATATTAAAGTAATATTTTTTCCTTCGTTGATCGTAGTAGAATGTATAGCAAAGCAATGGGCAGTTGGAAAGATACTTATGGTGGCTATAGTAATAGTTTATGAACATTTTAAAAGTGATCTTTGTGATATCGACTCAGAGATGTTGGGATCAGACAACTTTGGATCAATATTGGCCTTCCTGTCCAGAGGTATATGTGAAGTTAGGTCTTTTGTCTATAATCCTGCCTTTACTAACATTTTTAATAGCAAAATTGGACTCAGCCTTGTAAAATAAAGAAACTCCTTTGCGTTTGTTATCCATCTTTTGTTTTATCTTGCTTTACAGATTTGATCTTGTTTGCCCAGCTATTGATTAAAATAAAATTGATTCTCTTGACGGTTTAATCCTTGGCTCTTTGTGTAATACATGTTTACTGGTCAAAAACACAAGTCTCAATTACACCAAATCCAAAAGTTACAGCTAGTATTTTACCCCCATTTCCTCCAGTTTAATGTAGCATCCATCAAAAGCTCTCCAGACCCCCCTCTGCTTCCTTAAAACAACAGAACACGAGCCAAGGGCGGATCTCCTAATGAAGCGATTGACCTCTGGAATAATTGATGGAGGGGGGTCTAGAGGTGAGGGCGCGGAGGGGGGTGCGACGGGCCGTGTATGCCTAGGGGCGGGCACCGAAGGGGAAACGCTCTGCTCCTCTCGGCTCATCTCCAGCACTGCAAAAAAGGAAGAACTAGTTTTGAATGGGTTGAGATCTGAATATTAATCTTAATTTAAAGAAGATGTATTATGCCATTTTGGGGGTTATTTAATATTTAACTAGAACATTTTACAACTTGTGTATTTTAAACTGCAATATTGATCTAAGTGCTTCCACTGTCATCCTTTTTTTAAACTGCAGAACTCTTCTTAGTGGCATTTCACAGTAACAAGTAGCAGATTTTCTTTTACTTTTTTATATTTTTATTGTCAAAAAATGGCTACGTGACATTTACAAAACCTATTTTACGACTCACTGTCTAAATCTTTGGAATCACAAGTAAGTATAGAGTAGCGGGTAGACATAGGGGATGGCTGAAAACAAAAATATACATCATGGTTATAACATGTTTAAATGCTCAGAAAAGTATATTCTGCATTGCACTTTTTAGACTGATTGGGATGTATTTTCTTGATGGACTTAGACTTGAATACAATGCTTTTATTTTAATATATATAAAATTATAATTGCAAAAAAGAAAGACATGTCCAGGAGCTGTAATATTTGAGGAAAGGAGTAATTGCAGCTTTTTAATAAATAGAATAATTTGAATATATTATAGAACCAAAAAAGCCAGGTGAATATTCTGAATTCAAGTGGTTTTAAGACACTTTGTGTTTTTTGCAGTGTGTGGCCTGTGTGCCGTGACTGATGTGAAGAGAAATGTTTGGGTGGTGAAGGAGTCCCGCTGGAGATTCATCAGTGAAGCACCTCTCGAAACCAGCACCCACTCTCCTCCCTCCCCCCTCTCTATTTCTGTCCCCTCTCTTCTAACCTCCCCTCCACCCCCCCTCTCTCCTGTCCTCTCTCTATCTCTCCCCTTCCCCCAGTCCCCCCTCTCTTTTTTATCCCCCTCCCTCTTCCCCACCTCCTCTTCTCTCTCTCTCCCTCTTCTCTCTCCCCCTTTCCCCATCCCCCAGTCTCTTCTCCCTCCCTCCTTTCTCTATATACTCTCTCCCTTCTCTTCCCCCCATTTTCCATCTCTCTATCCCTTTCTCCATCCTTCCTTCTCTCTCTCCTCCCTATCTCTCTATCTCTTCTCCATCCTCCCCTCTCTCTCTTTACCTCTCTCTCCTCTCTCTGTCGCCCTTCTCCCTCCTTCCTCTCTCTCTCTTCTCTCTCTACCCTAATTTTTTTCTTCTCTCTCTTCCTTCTCCCTCTTCCCCCCTCTCTTTATCTTTCTCCCTCTCCTCCCCCTCTCTCTCTCACACACACACTCACTCTCTCATACCCCAGGGCGGGCGGGACGGAGCAGGGGCTAAGTGGTGTGAAGCCTCGAGCTCTCCGTCAGGCTCCATTACCCGCAGTCCAGTCCTGTCAGGGGAGAGGTGAGGAAGAGGAGAGAGGAGGAAAAAGAAAGAGAGGAGGAGGATAGGAGGGGATGGAGAGGAAGAGACAGGAGGAGAGAGGGGAGGAGAGGAGAGGAAGGAACAGGGGGAGAGGGGACAAGGACAGGAAGGAAGAGGAAGACAGGAGGAGGAGAAACAAATAGGAGAGAGGAGCGGCACCAGCTCAAATATACAGTGCCTTAAAACCAAGCTTTGGGACTTTGTATTTGTCTTGATCATATTCGTTTGTAGAACTTCCCCTTTTGGAGTAAGACATTCCCATAAAAACAACTCTGGACCCATGTGATCCGCCCTCTACCAGGACAACATATAAGTAATAAAGCTATTGTGTGACTTTACACAATGAGGCGAGAGGGAAAGGAAGGATTCTTTATTCACAGCACAACAACAACCAAAATATTTTCTTAAACAAAGTACAAAGTTGATGTATATTTTTATATTTCTAAAAAAAAACTAAACAAGCCAGCACAACATTATGTCTGACCACTAAGCATTGGATAGTATGACCTTATACCACATTGTTGTTCATGAAGCTCCTTTGTGTTTTTAAAGTCTTTACGTGACACATTGTGGTAAGTTCATTTCTTCAGTACCTTCACCACTGGTAATTGTTTTAGCAGACTTACACTTGCTTCACATCTCAATACCAACAGACACTTACGCCATCTACAGGTGTTTTGAGTTTTGAGACAAAGGACACAGAAAAATGATTTGTTGTCAGCATAGTTACATTATGCTCTTCAAACAGAAAGGGTGGACTTGCAAGGCTACTATAACAAAACCTTAAACATCTATGCTTCCCCTTTAAAGCTATCCCCGTATTATATATAGTTTTTTTTTTTTCCTCTTTGGGAGTCGATTGTGTTTGTAGTTTTTTTTTTTTTCTGTTTCTGAGTTCGTTGGCGGGAAGCTGCACCGTGAGGGGAAGTGTCATGGCGGCCTGGACCTTGTTAGGATCGATCGTCTGTTGGAGCAGAGTTTCATTTATAATTCATCTGTGCATCTGATGCACCGCTGAGACGGGAGCATTGCGTTTTCATTAAGGCCTAAAATGTTTTGTAGTGCAGCCGTGGAAATAATACATCACAGAGGGGGTAGGATTTAGATAGGGCCTATAGCAAATAAAAGAGCCCAAAAGCATTTCATGTTTGGGCAAATATAAGTAATGCCATCACAATACAAAAAAAAAAAAAAAACAACAACTTCTATCAGTAAGGCTAAATACAGATTTTAATACCACAAGGATAACAAAAACCAATCAAAATGCTTTATATCAAAGAACCACTCACACCAGTGTATACAGACACTGGGGGTAAGCTGAGTCAGTTGTCTTGCCCAAGAACACAACAACAGCATTCATTCATCTGTGGGAGCTAGAACTGCACCACCAACCTGTGGGTCATGTTTATGTCAATAGCAGGATTCGAACTGCCAATCTTTGGATCAGTGGACAAACACCAACTGAGCTACTGTCGCTTGTTCACTTGTATCACTCGCTTGTATCACTTAGTATAGGTAATGATTTTTTTGAGAACCCCAAAGAGAATAGGTTTGAGAGAGTGGCCAATATTGGTCAAATTCCTTTTTTTCCACATTCAAATTAAATTTTGTTTTATTTTATTTTTTCTGTTCAACAATTTGGACCTATCTGATTTTAGTTTTTGCACTGATGTAGTCAGGAGGAGTAAACATACAAATATGATGTAGGAATTTTGGTATTTCAAAACAAAGACTGACTAGAAATATGAATCATATTTATAAAAAAAAAAGCAAAAATATTAGAAATATTAATTAACAAAACTTTAAGGGCAAAGTATCAATTTTAATCAGAAACTTTTACTTTTGAAAATGAAAAAGAAAAAGTAATTAGAAGATGCTCAATGCCACAAAAGAAAATACATAAATAAAATACATAATTAAAAACATTGCAACAATATAATTTATTTTAGCAATTAAAAATCCCATTACTGCCATTTTCTTGTGGCCATGAAATAAAACTGAAAATGAAAACTTATTTACTCAAAATTTCATTCATTAGCATCTCCTTAATTTATTATCAATAGTTTTGGGCTCTGGTGGTTTGCAGTCTCCAGTCTCCAGGGTATGTATTTCAGGTACTGACATCTAGGGGTCAAGGTCAGGATGCCCAAAGCAAAAGATGTCAAGGCTTTTAATGGCAGTCAGTACTTTGCTTTGTGTTTCTCATTTTCATTTGGTTTATGTGACTTAACCTGCAAAGTTCATTCAAAAATCTGTTAAAGTCTGATAAGTCACATGTGCAGTAGTGGTCCACGCTGTTTTGCTTTTCCATCTGAAAAACATATATATATTTTAAATGCTGTGCATCCACTCAAAATCGAATGCATGTGATCACTGGGAATGGACCAAAACGTTTGTAAGAGCTATAGTTATCTGGTTAAGGTTAGCCTTTATTCTGCCTGTATGAAAATATGTCTTCTGCAATTGACCCAATGTCTGGGGGCAACTTGTGAGGAGGAGAGGGCACCACAGCCCATCTCAAGATCTTGAGCTATTTTGATCAGGACCAGAGCATTTTACCTAATCTGCATGTTTTGGGTTGATGGAGGAAACCGGTGTTTCCAGATGAAACACACCCAGACACAGGGAGAAACATGGAAACTCCATACAGAAAGGTCTTGACAGTTTGTGCTCGAACCTGGAAGTTTCTTGCTGTGAGGCAAGAATTCTAGCCTTTCTGCTACTGTACTGCCATTCAATTCAAGTTTATTCATATAGCACACCACAACTTCAGCCACACAAAGTGCCTGACATAAAAGTCACAAATATATAGATCACACAATACACAGAAAAGTACAATAAAACACCAAGATGTCCTGTCTAGTATTAAATGCCAGGAGGAACAGGTGGGTTTTCAGTTTAGTCTTAAACTGCTTTAAAAACTGAAAGGATCTGACAGTCAGAGGGAGGCTTTGGGCACAGCCAGCAGGAGCAGGTCAGCTGACCTCAGGGCTCCGGATGGAGTTGGACTCCCTCAAATAAAGTGGACCCATAGTGTGCAGACATTTAAACACAATCATATAAGTCAAACTTCCTACATACCTCAAATTCTTATAGTGAGCCCAATAACACAGGTCAATAACCACAACTGTAATAAATGACTATGATGTAATATAGTCCTGTGTAAATCATATGTGTGTGAATGACATTTGGCGTGCAGTGACAAGCTTAGAGGAGCATGAACTTGACTAGCCATTTAATGAAGATGGCACTTAAGACTCAAGGAACCATTGTACAACTCACTTTGAATTCCACCTCCACCTCACAGAGAACCATTAACACAGAATAGTTGGATTTAAAAGCAGAATTACAAAATGAAGCAAAGTAACAGCTAAATCAAACAAATTCAACAAATATGATGGAAAGAATGAGGGATACATTTATTGGACATGGCAAACAACAGACTATGAATAGAAAATGGAGTTTTGCGCATTTGATTTCTTATGGCATTTTGTTATTTAACCTGTACAGAAAACAAACTGAACTAAGTAAATATAATTATCCTAAAGCTTCCCCTACAATGCATGAAAACCAGTGACCACAGTTGGACATTAAAGCTGTAAAATTAGAATGCATTCACACTGATTTCGTCCTGCTTTGAGTTGAGTTTGGATGTAGACCTGATTTGGTCCTGTTCTAGTCTTGTTCTACTCCTAGTTCAGTCCTGGTTTAGTTTTGGTTTAGTCCAGGTTTAGTTCTACGTGTTCTCAGTTTTATTTCTTATTTGATGTGGTGTATGTGCATGTGTGAACGCAGCCTTAATTTTCTCAAATGTTGTAATTACTTAAAGGTGACCCCATCCCTCCATACCTATATAACTGCACTTTGCTATCCAAACTCTGTTATATGTGGTCAGTAACAAATGTCCTCTTCTATATCTGATGTAATGCTATTATCTTTTTTTTTTTTTCTATGGGGGGCACAATATCTAAAAATGGATGCAGTCACAATTGGATTGCATGCTTTTTCATTTTATCTTTCAGGCAAATCGCGACAACAGAGAGTCTTAATTATGCATGTGCACAACAAAAGCAATGACTCAAATCTCATGTAATATTAAAAACCTCTTGACCTTAACTTGCTCATGAAGTGATACCGTGTCCCACTTTGTATGAAAAAGGTTCAGAGCTAAGGGCTAGAGCCTTTTGTTCAGTCAGAATGTAAAATATTCTTGGATTATCACAACTACTATATATTAATTTCACCATCAGATTTTTTTTCTTATATGAAAAGAAAGGACCAAAACCCAAGTGTGCGCTCCAATCTCTCTGTTATACATTTTGATGTGTTATTACTGATTGCTTCAAAATATGTTAAATGGTACATGGTCTTACTGATATATTTTCTACCTTTCAAAGCACTCAAAGCGCTTTATATCAAGGAACCTCTCACCCATTCACACACACTCTCATACACCAGTATACACAGATATCGGGGGCAACGGGGTCAAGTGTCTTGCGCAAGGACACAACAACAGTATTAATTTGTGGGAGCTGGACTGGACTGCCAACTTGTGGATTAGTGGATCTGACCGCTCTACCAATGATGTTTAGGTCAGGAGCGGGATACGAAACATCAACCTTAGGATCAGAGGACTACTGCTGCCCCACTGGGCTACTGACCTACTGCTGCCCAGTGTTACAATATCCCCAATACAATGTCATGTTTTAACCTATTTCTGAAATGAGTCATATTGTGAATACATTATTATCTGTAGTAAATGTCACAATTTGAAACACCTTAAACCTTAACATAAAAGTTCCCTATCAACCCCAAAATCTAGATTATAGCTCATTACTGGTCCCCAATGTTAAGTTAAATTCACAATGACTTAAGGTAATGAAGTACTGTCTAATTTGCATATTGTCAAAGCAAGTATTTCAATATCCCCTTATGGACGATATATCTGCCACCTGTAGCTTAGTATCGTAAGGTTAGCCTGAAAAATGTCCTATGCATGCCCCCATTTTTACCCCTCTCTCTGTCTGACATGTCCAGAGTTGTTGGTTGAATTCCCTCTCTGCGTCTTTCCTGTGAGGGCCTAGTGTAGTCCATTTGAGAGCGGCGTATGTCAGTTTGAACAAGCCAAGTGACACAATCTGGGCCTATTAATATTTCAGTATCTGTGGTTGGTGCAGCTGTTTACTTAACCCAACAGGCTTCAGGGCTCATCTTCAGAGCACCACCCTGTCACTCCCCTCCCCCCTCTGTGACTCCCATTTCCCCCCATCTCCCCCCTTTTTTCTAGACCTGTCCCAGTACTACTACCTGTCTCCTCTGTCCCATCAATCAAGGGGGATGTTTGTGTTTTACCTGCACTGTAAAACAGATTACATCTGTACAAATTATTTGTACCTTTTCTGACCTGCTGTCTCCATGAAGATGTTATCGCTTTGACTGGAATGCTTCACAGTATGGCATTAGTCTTACCTGAGTCCATTGGAGACAAACAGGTGGCATCACTAGGTCAACTTACATATTAAATCAGCTGCTTGTCTCCATCAGATCATTATTATGCAGTATTGTGGCACATTCCAAATAACATCTCTATCTCCTCTGGGCCCTCCACTATAAAAGTTACATAGAATACCTTTTGACAAATGGGGGCAAGAGACACTTTTTCCTATTGATTACATTGTATTTTTCCATGGAATATCCAATAGGTAAAAACCTGAAATATGAACTGACAAACTAATACAAAAATGACACTTCAGAACATGTTTGTACAGATCCAAACTCCAGGGCTGGTAGTTTTTATGCAGAATAAGACAGGATATTTTGAACAAAACCATTACACCCTTAGCAATTTGTTAATTGCGTCCATTCAAATTGTGATTTCAGTTTGATTGCGATTAATGTTACAGCCCCGTTTCAGGTCCTATTTCTTTTTTTACAGTTCCATCACCCCCTCCTCCTCATCATTCTCTCTCTCCTCCTCTTCCTCCTCTTTCCCACCCCTCTCATCCCAGTAGAGTCACCTGTCTCCTCTGTCCCATCCATCATTGTTCTGGCTGCTTCCTGCCTGTCACCTTGTCATTATTTTTCATTTGTGCTAGCGTGTCGTGCACATCGCAGACACTCTGCAGTGCGTTTGGGTACGTTTTGTTTGGATTTGTTAGTGTGTAACTGTGATTCACAATGTTGTCACTTTATCATCCCTCTACGTGTTAGAGTCTGCTAAGGGGGCAGTGGTAAGGGCTGTCAACACTGTCCCTATTGGTCTAATGCAGTTTAAACACACCGCAGGCTGTCCACGCATTACTAGTTCATTAGTGAAATTACAGTGAAATTGTTAAAGGTTAAAGGTTAAACAAAAATTTCAGCAGCTTTGAAGAATAAGAGTCAATACTACAATGACAATTATGACAATTTTTTACTTTTATTATTACCCATTAACACCCATAACTTTACTCATCAACAGGTGACATGTGTTGTTGACGTGTCCAGTAAGCTGATTTAAAGGTTTTGGCACTGTCTTCCAGTGGAAGCTGGATGACAGTACCATCTGTAGTCTGACTTCTTCAGGACAATATGCCAGGTGTGTGAAAGCAAAAAGGCCCTCGCTTCCCATTTGAAGTTCCGTGCACACACACCTGAAGTCCGACTGCAAATGGCACTGTCGCTGCCTCCACTGGTAGGAATACAGCGCCAAAATCTCTTTAAATCAGCTTCCCGGACGCGTCACAACAACATCCCATGACCACTCTGAAGAAGATCAGTAGTGAGCAGTTGAAACTGTCAGGTATGAAACAAACTAAACCTTGGTGTGAAAAAAATAATCAATTCAAATGAATTAACTTAAGACAAGATGAACCTCATTGGACTGGAATTTAATCAAATTGGAACTATCCTTCAATGCTGCTGGGGCAGTTCATCAGGAGCAGTGGGCACTAGAATGCAGCCCTTGGGGAACCATCTCCATGATCTTGAGTTAGTCTTCATCAGGACTGCCTTAGCTGGAGGACTTTAGTTATTGTGCATGTTTTGGGTTGATGGGGGAAAGTGGAGAGCCTGGAAGAAACCCACCCTGACATGAGGAGGACATGCAAACTGTATCGAACCCAGAACCTTCTTGCTGTGAGGCGTGAATGCCGCTTATGTACTCTAAATGGTAAATGGTCACGTTTTTATATGCCGCTTTTCCACCTTCAAGGCAGTCAAAGCACTCCATCTGCAAATGGATACGAGGCAGCTGCTGTTGTGATTACATAAAAATAAACTGAATTGAATTTGCCAATTACGACCATTCAAATTACGATGTATTTCCTACTACAGTGCTACCACAATCACTCTTGCAGCCCTGTTTAACCTTACATAAATCAGGCCAGACTTTGAACACAGTGGCACACATTCAGCCCCTGGTCCTGTTATGTGCTCCTGATGTCACAAGCAGTTCACCCCTTCATGCAGTTTTAATCACAGCCAACCTTATTCCTCATCTTGTTTTTACACATAACTCACTTCACACAGACAGGGCCCTGCACCATTGTGAGACCAGATTTTAAAACAGTATTTTTATCCTGCATTTAGGTCAACCATTTTGGTATTGTGTTTTTGAAAGAGGATTTGTCACTGGTTTTTGTACAAAGCTCTTTCTCCCATTAGCCTTTGCTGTCCACATTTGAATTCAAGATACCATTTTTTCTTTTTAAAGTGTAGTTATTGTGAAGCATTACAGAATTCAATATATAATTAAAAATAATTGATTCATGTGGCATAAAGTTCAAAACTGTCCATAGATTAATATTAAGGAGAAGGGCAGGTCTGAATTCTATGTTGTTTTTTTTTAATGATTGTAGTTTTGACCTGGTTAATATCTGTGCCATTACTGGGACTGTCCTCAAAAATTTGTAGTAAGTAGAATGTTAATTTATGAATTCTGTCATTATTAGTTAAAATTGTGAGTTGCCCATTGAGGTATATAGGCCTCTTCCCTCCTTGTGAAACTGTGATATAAAATGGTGTGTATATGGTATTGGTGTTAGTGTTGTATCTATGAAGGAAGATTTGACACTTTCCCTCATTAGCCTTTGCTGCTCAGATTATGGTTTTGACCTGGTTAATATCTGTAATTACTGGGTCTATGTGTAATTTGTAATTACTGGATCTATCCACAGAAACTGACATTAAGTTGAATATCTCTGTCTGCATTCAATAACTGTTTTTTAACATTACGATGAAAAAGTTGCCAGGCCCTTCTACTTTCTGTTCGAATCCAGAAGGGTCTGAAACCGGATCACAAAGTGTGATGAACCTCCATGATCCAACTGAAGCTGCTAATTTGTAGCACAAGTCTCTCAAATGTAGAAAATATCTCCTCTCGAAAATGCTCATATCATTCAGAGCAAAATATATAAGTGTTTGGTGCTTTGATTGTTGATTCTACAGAAAGTCTTTCAGTTTTCTGTGCATGTTTGTTTTGACACAAACAGACCATGCATCTCTCTGCTTGGTTAATCCGCCTGTCAATCACGCCAAACATAAATCACGGGGAAACAGGATACAGTTCCAAACCCACTCGTCTTTGTAAAGTTTTGTCAAAACAAAACCCTGCTGGCCAGGTAAATCAAAATCACTGATTCAAAAGACTTCAAAATGATGACAGAAATACATGTGATCATAGTATCAGGTCTGATTGTTGTTAGTTTAAGATTAAAATGGTAATTTGTGGACTCAATCCTTGGCATAAATCCATCAATAAAGTTGAACATGGGAGATTATGCTATGCTATGAAGTTGTGAACACATGACAGCAGCTTTTGAACAGTATTTTTCCTGCTTTTAGGTCAGCCATTTTGTTATTGTGTCTTTGTAGGAGGATTTGTCACAGGTTTTAGTCCAAAGCCTTCTATCTCATTAGCCTTTGCTGTCCTCTTTTAAACTCCATATCGGCTGGAATAAATTGACTCATCCTAATAGGGCATGGTCACGAAATAAAGCCTGTTTTTGTGCAAATACTCCCGTAATTGAAATAACAAGCGCCCTCCGTTCCTCTTGGATTCACCTCACGTACTTTGTCCTAATTTGCACACCGTAGACCACGCCGCTAGCCCTTGTAGCATGTTGTTGTTTGATTCTAGCTGTTGTTTTTCGAGCCTAAGTGGATTGTTTGTTGGATCAGATTGGTCTAATGCACTGAGGTGAGATAAAAGGCCTGAAGCGTGGGGCACTGAGAGGTTTTGCAAGTTCATTTAGGTAAAAACAAGCTAGGCTAATGGGCCTCAGGGGCAGGTGTTAATGCCTACTTCATAATGAGCCTAATCAAAGCAGTGCTAATAGTAAGAGAGATGTGAAACCACTGAACTGTGAATGGAAACTGTGCAACATGGTTTAATTGATCTTAATGGGCTGTTTGCTTATAGAGTTTGAGTGTTTGTAGAGTAATGACGTTTGTATGAATGTAACAGAGCTTTAGATTGAATGCGAAAACTCCTGGGTCATACTGATATAAACATTAAACATCACATTAAATGAACGTTTAGTAGCCTATTCAGCATCTTAATACCTCCATTGGTTTAAGTTTCAGCTGACACAATTCTGATACTCATTAATTGTGGGGTTTTTTCATACACAATAGAAAAAATGTCAGTGAGCAAACAGGCAAAACTGAACCAAGTCTTGCATCTTGATTTGATGTTTACTGTCGTCATACTATTATCGCTACTTAGTGATCCCCATGTTTCTGAAGTTCATAAACCTTAAACTGAACTTTTTACCCAAAAAATTGACATGAATAAAATGATTTTATTGCACTGCTTGTTTCCATGGAAATGTTGTTCCTTTGGCTATAATATTCCACACTGTGGCATGAAACTCATCTATCTCTATCTTGGAGAATGTTCTCAAGTGGCTTTAACTTTTTATTTCCATGGAATCATGTAGGTGATATGCCACCTTCAGAAAGTTATGCAGTGTTGCTTCAAGTTTTGCATTCTCAAAATGGGATCTGATTTAAAAAAAAATTAAATATCTATACAAAGACACATTTATTATCGGTAAATTTTGGCTTTTAAGATTTTAAGATTGTCAGCCTTTAAAGTTTGTATACAGTTATGTTTTGTCACTTGTGTTTGTCTCTTACTTGCCAATGGTTTCACAGCCGTCACTACGATGAAAACAGTGTTGTGACTACAAAGTGCTAGATGAGTTCCTACATCCTCTGCTTCTGATAACTTCCACCGTGACCCGAGCAGAGATGACAAAATGCCTTCTCCGTTTCTCATGCATTTTTTACAAGGACAGAGTCTGGGAGTGTGCTTAGTAAAAGTGACACAGTACCACCATCCACTGTCCAAGCCCTGCCCAAAGCCCAGGAGAGAGATCGGGTTTAACCACGACATTTCGGAGCAAGCGCCAGACAAGACCCGAGGGGCAAGAAAGGACTGGATCTGCTTACACTACTGTGAGAGAGAGAGGAATAAAGAGAGGGAGAAAGAGAGGGCCAGTTGGATGCCCCAGGTTAAGAGGCTAAAAATTAGAACAGTGTGCGCCACTAATGACCTACTGGAGGGGGAACCCATTTAGAGCAACACTGGAGATCGGGAGCAGAGAGAAGAGAGAGGGACATGGAGAGGGAAGAAGAGAGAAAGAGGGAGAGAGGGAAAGAGAGAGGTAGGGAGTAAGAGATAGTGGGAGGAAGGTGAGAGACAGGCAGGAGAGAGAGAATGAAATTGAAAAATAGGGAGCGAGAGTGAGAGAGAGAGAGACAGGGAGGACAGAAATGGAAATGGAGAGGGAAGGAGAAGGAAAGAGGGTGACTAGACAGAGGGAGAGAGCGTGGGTGGGAAGAGAGACAGACGGAGAAGGAAGAAAATTGAAAAGGAGAATATGGCAGAAGAAAGGAGAGGTGGGAGGGAGAACAGGATAGGGAGAGAGGGATAGAATTATTAAAGAGAGTGAAGAGGGAGGAGAGAGGAAAATTGAAAGGGAGAGGTGTAGAGGAGAGAGGGTGAGAGATCAGAGAAAGCAAGACAGAGAGGAGGCAGGGGGATTGAAAGGGAGAGAGAGGGAGAGTGAAGGAGAAAGAGGGACAGAGTGATTAGAAAGAGGACTGTGATGACAACTGTGCAGACCCATCCGCAATATTGTAACATTCATCCATTATCATAACCCTATAGGCCTGTTGTATACTGTGCTAACTGTCTGTGAAGTCATTGAAAATGTGTTGCAGTGTTCATTCAAACACTTAAAACACTTTGTAATGGGCTCTGTTCAGTCTTGGAGCTGATGGCTTTGGGCTGTGTGGTTTATTTGACAGGATCTATTTAGTTGAATTTTCATTATTAGGGACAATAATGAACATTTCTGTAAAAAGTGCCTGTAGCTATAAAGTTAGTTTTCCATCATTTGGGAAGTTTTAAAGTGCCTACAAAGCAATAACAATACACAACATTTTCAGTTAGTTTAAGTTGGTTACAATTTGGTAGGACATATATAAAATTTGCATTGCTGATACATTTTTCAAGTTTCATTTTTCACAGACAAAATAGTCATATAGTCAATATTTTCTCTAAAATAAGCAGAAGTATTTATGTTGGCATTGCCATGTTTGTTTTGGATTGTTTGGGTGCTTCACATTAGCTTCCTTCCAGTTCACAATGCTGTTCTGTGATTGGTCCGCCAACCAGCGGCCAGGCCCTATCGCACCAGCAGGAGCACCTCAAGTTGGATTTTCATGAGTTTGTAAACTCACAAATATTAAGAAAACCCATCTTGATGTGTATGTGTACTGAAACCTCAGCAATAGTTCCCTTTCAGAGCTCCATGAAGTATTTCACATGGACATAATTTAAAAGTGGAGATGAGGTCGCATGAGGTCTCGGGTCCATTTTATTTAAAAGTAAAGAAGGTTGAATGAAGTCTCAGATACTTTTAATTTAAAAGTAAAGATGAGGTCGAATGAGGTCTCAAATACTTTTTACTAGAGCAAAAGAAAAACATCCAGTCATGCATAAAAGTATTGTTTGTTAATCTCTAATGTATTCTAAATGAATCAATGCTTTGTTCAAACAGTGCTCTCCTTCTCATTCATAAATTTCCTCTTTTTTAACCAGATTTAGTCGCAGCAGCGCATGTCCCAATTTGTTCCAGATATTTGGAGCACAAAATGTGAAATGTGTCTTTCTCAGGTCAGTGAAACCTGCAATAACAGTACGCAGCCGGGCAGCAAATAAACAGTGAAGTACAAAGCAACGAGGAATTAACATGAAATCAAAACCTGCTTTGGGAGAAAAATGCAATATTAATATCAAACAAATGTTATTCACCAGAAATGTCTTTGCAAAATAAGCACTGGGTTAGATTCGTGCCTGTCAATCATTTCAGGCTGGTTTATAGTCACAAACCCTTGTCACAAATTCTAAAATGTCCGACTCCATTGAAAGCACTCTTTGAATATAATTGGATTCATGCACTGGTCTTATACTGTAAACTCCTTTTTTTTTTAACCATATACTAATATATATTTTTAACACAGAGAATAATAATTGCTTCTTACTATGTGGTGATATTACTTTGAAAAAACGTTTCCTTGTAATGATTTATTTATTTAGTTAGTTACTAGCCAGATTTATTCCTTTCATATATCATGCACTCTAAGCATCCTAATTATTCCCTGCAATGAGTTTATAAATACTTTTCTCTAGAGACCGGAGCAGACTTTTTCCGTGATGGTCAAGCTAACAACAACTAGCATGCTAACACGCTTCTCTGATCATCAGATAATAAAACTCTTTATAGTTAGATGCAAACTGCATGCAACTGACTTGTTTAGGTCTCAAGAGCTGCTTCTACAATATATGTGTACTGCGTGAAGACACATTATGCTCAAATACATGGAAAAAAATTGGGTACAGAGCCTTTAAGGTTTTTACTTTCCCTATGGTGATTTGTTCTGTTTGAATAGTTATTCCCTAACACTCCACCATCCAACATAAACAAACTGAAGAAAAATGTAATAATTTTTTCTATGTATTTATTTGACCCAGCAATTGGGCTCTCTTTTTCATGGGTGCCCTTTTATAAAATAAATATAAAATACAGTACAATAAAATACAGTATATATAATAAAGTAAAGCTATAGCCTTGTCTTACAGTATGAGCTTTTGAGGTGAGTGAAAAGATGAAACTCTCAGGTGTGTTGGTATTGTTTATACAAAGCCTCCGACTTCATTCACAAAGAAGTAAAGAGGTCTCAGCAAAGGTCAGACTTTCTCATGTTAACTTCCAAGGACACAGCCTTCTACTGTACTTAAAACAAGTCTAAAGCCAGTCAGAAAAGGCCTATGTGAAAGATGTAGAGAGGCTACCAGCACCAATGGAAGCTATCTACATTACTTCTGTGTGATACCAGCTTTGGTCTGGCAGAAGAAGAGCAGAAAGCACAGGTGACTCTCAAGAATGGCCAGGTGAGGGGAGGGCAGAACAGGATTTCGCATTTGCCATCTACTGGTGAAAAAAAACCTAAACAAACCTGCTGACAGTAGCCAGGCCCTTCAACAGAAACAACAGGGCAAGAAGCCTCACATGGGTCCCCTCTAATGTAAATGAATACAATGAAGGTCTTATTCTGGGCCCCTAAAGAGCCCTGGAGCCCGGAACAACAGACCCCTTTGCCCCCTCTGTCTACTCCTCTGATGGCAGCTTTAAATAGTATCAATCATTGTCTATTAGATTAGAACAGAGAGAAAGGTCAAATTAAGTTATCACAAACAAACCATATAATCCATTCTATTTATGGTGGTGTAAACTAAAATCCATAAATGACCCTTAAGTTGTCCCTGTATCTTTTTTCCAGTGTGAAATAAAGTATTAAAGGTATTAAATAGCTTAGACGTAGACATTACACTTAAAAATTATTTGGACACAATAGCTTACATGATGAGAATACACTTCTTGCAAGAGAGTAGCAAGAGTATGTACATATAGTACTATATAATATGCACACAAGAGGTGGGAATGCTTGGTTGGTTGATTGGTATATCTCAGTCACATTAAGTCCAGCTATTCAATTCTATGATTTCAATTGCACAATTAATGTATTCTTTGATTAAAATCCATTAATTGTGAAACTTTCCTTTGAACAGAATGAATAGAAATGATTCAAGGTTATTGTCAGCTCACTGCAGAGTTCACACACATCCAATCAAAGCACGCTCTGATTCTGATTGAGATATCAGTGTTATCGTGGTTCATATTTTTAGATAAACGGGTTTCTGTGCGTATGGCACATGAAAAGATGAAGGTCTCTCTCCACCGCTCCTTCTGTCTATCTCTCTCTACCGCTCTCTCTGTCTGTGTTTCTCCACCGCTCCCTCTAGCTATCTCTTTCTACTGCTCCCTCTCTGTCTGTCTCTCTCCACCGCTCCCTCTCTATCTCTCTCCACCTCTTCCTTTCTCTCTCTCTACCACTCCCTCTTTCTGTCTCTCTCTCCATTGCTCCCTCGCTCGATCTCTCTCTCCACTGTTCCCTCTCTCCACCGCTACCTCTTTCTATCTCTCTCTTTCTCCATCACTCTCCCGCTCTCTCCACCTCCCTCTGTCTGTTTAATGTCTGCACTGGCTCTGTGTTAATGATGAATGAAAAAATATTCAAGCATTTGCTGTTACATGTTGTGTTGTAGTTGACGCATGTGAAGCTAAAAGAGCAAAGAGCCAAAACATTAAGGCCATCCATACATACCCAAGCTTTGTGTATTTCAGCCTGTTCCTTATTGTAGAAGCCAGACTTGGACTTGGTGTAGACCTGGTTTAGACCTTTTTAGTAGTTGGTTTACTCCCGATTTAGTTTGAGTCGAAACATGGTTTAGATCAGGGATGCCCAAACTCTTTTCACCGAGGGCCATATCTTGAAAAATATTTGAGGGCCAGTGGTCAATAGAGTGGATAATTCAGATGGGTGCATTTAACATAGTTTTGACTTCATACTATAAAATAAGACTTGATATTAGGTCTGTATGACAATTCAATGTGATGTTATTTAGGATATATTGGTAGGATTACTCAAATTTGCCGTAAAAAGTACTGATTATGATCAATTGGACCAGTTCAATTGAAGGCTTGAGGGCCACTAAAGTGAAAGGTGCCCTTTGTAACTCTCCACCACCTACTTTTCTCCATAAAAATGTACTTTGCTTTGCCTGGAATGTTCTACAGTATGACATTTAAGTTGTCTATCTCCATGGAAGCCAAGTTACATGTCAGGGATCTCATTACAAAACTACAACTGTACAGACAAAACACAAACTTTCTCCATCTTACTTAAACTTCCTCACATCTCATCTCTTAGTTCATACTAATCATTTACATTCCAGGTAAAGCAATAACATTTCCTTGAAGACAAAAGAAAAGTGACATAAACCTTTCATATTGTGATTTCTCAGTATCCTGATCTCATAATCTCCACTGAGCCTGTATGTAAGTGTCTGTACCGCTGAGTGCAGCAGTGGTGGTGTGTCTGAGGGGCAGTAGCAGCAGTTAGTCTTATCAGTGCAAGTAGAGCCTGTATAATTATTTAGCCTGGCTTTAATCCAGCTCTCTCTCTCTTCTCATTCTCTCTCCATTTCCTTCTCTGTCTCTCCCTTTATATCGACCTTTCTCTCTCTCTTTCCCTGTCTCTCTCCAACTCTCTGCCTTTCTCTTTCTCTCTCTCTCCCTCTGTTTCTCTTTTCTCTGTCTTTATCCATCTATTTCTCTGTCTGCCTTTCTTTCTCCGTGTCTTTTCTCTGTCTGTCTTTCTCACTCTCTCTGGTTCCCTTTCTCTCTCTTTCTTCTCTGTCACATGCTGTCTTTCTTTCTCTGTGTCTTTTCCTCTCTGTGTCTCTGTCTCTCCTTCTCTGTCTGTCTTTCTCATTCTCTCTCTCTGGTTCCCTTTCTCTCTTTCTCTCTCTCTCTCTCTCTCTCTCTCACTCCCTCTCTTCTCTTTCTCTCTCTGTATGTCTTTCTCTGTCTCTCCCCCTCTATCTTTCTCTGTCTCTCCTTCTGTCTTTCTCACTCACTCACTCTCTCTCTCTTTCATCTCTTTCTCTCTCTGCCTTTTTATCTTTGTGTGTCTCCTTCTTGTCCTTCCTGTCTTTCTCACTCTCACTCTTTCTTTAACTTTCATTGTCTCTCTTTCTTCTCTGTCTCTCTCTGCCTGTCTTTCTCTGTGTCGCTCCTTCTCTGTGTGTCTTTCTCATTCACTCTCTCTTCTCTTTCTCTCTCTGCCTTTCGATCTCTGTGTCTCTTCATCTCTGTCTGTCTTTCTCACTGTCACTCTCTTTCCTTTCATTGTCTCTCTTTCTTCTCTGTCTCTCTGTCTGTCTTTCTCACTTTCTCTCACACAGGGATTAAATGGCTTCTTCTAACGCAGCTTTCATCCATGTCATAATGTTGTTTACTGATCCAATACTTATCTGCTGTTGTGTTTTAATTTTATTCACAAACGCTTCAGTAATTTCCGCCTTTTTAGTCCATGCGGATCTCAAAATTCTTGAAAAACCTCACTTGTTTCTACAAAATGGAAATTGGTTAAAATCTTATGGGTACTCCAACTTCAAAGGTACGCTATGGACCTTTTTGGCACCACCTGCTTGTTTCCAGGGAGATCTTTTATACTCTCCCTGAAATGTTCCACAGTGTTCCATGGAGACAAGCAGATAACAGAGCAAGATAAAAGATTCAGGTTAGATTTGTGGATCTGTAGACCACTTGTCTCAGATCAATAATGCATGTAATCTATTTCAGAGTATTTTATTAGCAATACAGACACCAGACAATGACATAACACCTTTATTGAGAAAAGCAAGTAATAGACCCTGAAACAGAAAAGGGACATAGTACAAACCCCAGCTAAGTGCCTCGAAATCTGGTTGTTTTGTAACAGGTTGCCATATGTCAAAAGAAAGAACATAACTGTCCCGTTCCTTATGTTATTACGAGAGCTGTTGAGAACTCATGTGGTGATGTCTAAAACAGTGAACATTCTGCTCCCTGCTCCTCATCTCATCCTCTCTTCCTCCTCCTCTTCCTCTGGTGTCTTTGTAGCGTTGCGTTTGTTCAAAAGAAAAGTGTCACCCTCTCCAGAGTCTGCACTCGCATGTCGTAGATTTATGTCGTAGATTTAATTTCACTTTTGTTCTTCTGGCTGGCGTCTCACTGTGCTCCTCAAAGCATCGCAGTCCCCTCTGTCACTCACACTCTGCACGCTTTCAAATGACAACCCTCCCTGCTGATTCTCGCCTTTTTTCAAACAAGAAAAATGGCTTCACTCTTTCATTTAAGGTTTGGGGGAATCGTGCGTATATGCATTTTTTTGGTGATGTATGTTGCCCAAAGGAAGCTTGGTCAAGAGGAGATGTTGCCTTGAAGAAAGAGGAGAAATCTTAAAAAAAACAAAACATTTGTGCCAAAGTAATTTCCTGACATGGTCTTGTCCTTTCATTCACTGCATTCCCAAGGCTGCCTATTATTTTTCAAAGAACAGTGGAGCGCTTGGTGCCAGGATGAACTGAAGCAACCCCTGTGCAGCGGCTCCCCACCCCTGGTTTTATCCCCAATAACCCCCCAATGTTACAACCAAGCTTTCTTATGTAAACAGCATTACCTGGGACGCTGCACAGTATGGAATTAAACTTATTTTATCTATTCAATTACAGGTGTTTTTATTATTCAAATAAACTTTAAAAAATATCCATTATTGTGAGTGGGCTTGCCTCTCCACAGACCTGATGGTACTATCTACTTGCCTCCATTGAGATGTGTAATGCTATACTGTGGGACAATCAAGACAAACCATACATAAACACAACCAAAAATTATTTGTTTTGTTTGTTTTTTGTTTGTATTGTATTTTGAACAGGGCACCCATGAAAAAGAGAGTCCAAGTGCTCTCATTAGGAAAGAAACGGGCATGGAAACATAAGCCCCTCCCAGTGTCATAGTACTCGAAACCGGCCTTGGTCTCGAGACCAGCCCTCGAGAGCATTTGTACTTGGTCCTGGCCTCAAGAGCATTTGTATTTGGTCTTGGCCTTGTCTCAAGGGCACTTGGACTCGAGGTCTGACACTGGACGAGTGTGATCACATTTCATCCGATCCCTGCTGTCAGGAGGAAACTTCTCACTTCTCACCAGTGGACACCGTGTGGCACATCACTACACACACGCCCCCAGCGCCACAAGAAGATTAGGATGCAAGGAAAGAAGGAGGCAAGGATACAAGAATGCAAGGAAACTAGGATGCAAGGAAGGAAGGAAGGAGGCAAGGACACAAGGAAGCAAGGATGCAAGAATGCAAGGAGACTGACATGCATGGAAGGAAGGAGTCAAGGAAGGAAGGATATGAGGAGGCAAGGATGCAAGGAAGCAAGGACACGAGGATGCAAGGAAGGAAGGATGGAAACAAGCAAGGAGGGAAGGACACAAGGAAGCAAGGATACAAGAGGAAAGGATGCAAGGATCCATCTACGCTATGAGGATCCAAAAAAGGGGGTGCAAAGTGTTTCAGTACAGTACAGTTTGTTTGGCTTTAAAGCCTAAATCAGCATTAATCAGATGAAATTGTGATAGATTTTAAAAACTGTGATATACATGGGTCAAAATATCAGAAAAACACAAATTAATGCAGAAAATGATAAAGACGGGCTTGATTTGGTCTCGATTACACAGTGCACCTTTTAACCTTTCTTTGTAGCATGATGTCACAGTTTCACTTGTACCCACTGTGTTAGTGTATTAGCAATAACAGTGAAGCAGTAGTGTTTTAGCAGCTGGGGCAGCAGTAATAACAATAGCCAGCTGAAAAGCCAATAACCCTCAATACATTGCATTATTTATGTAATATTTAATGGAGTGACTTATGTGGCTGAGGCTGCCCAAGTCATCTTTTTTTTTTTTTTTTATCCCAGTTTGGGGTCAATAATTGCACTACTTGACATATGAGCTGTTGGCCTTACACACAGGCTGATATTTGATTGGTCACTATATTCTAATGGCACAATTATCTTCTATGTAAATATACCACTCTTCTCTTTTAGTTTAGTATCCCAAAACCTACATACATTTTTTACTGAGGGACTTAGTGACTTCATCTGGAGAAAAAAATATATATAAATAAATCCATAAATCAACAGTTCCTTTAAATAGTTCAGTATGTTCAAATAGTGGCACTGTCTTCCATGTATGCATCACTTTTCTTCATCCCCTTCCCCTCTCCTCTCTGGGGTGTTAGTGCCTGTAGACTCCTATGTGACAGACAGTAGCTCTCTGCAGTGATAGGAGTGACCCTGTGTCTGTCTGAACACAGTGAGGAGGAGCCACAGTCACATTAAACAGACTCAGATCTGACAGGACGTCCCGCGGAGGCTGCACTGCTGTGCCCTGTCCCCACTCACAGGGCACCACATGGAAGCAGGAGATATGTGATACACTGAAGGTTGTACAGGTGGAAATGAGTGTCTGTGTGTACTATAAGGAGAGGGAGGAACTATTGGACATTCTGTTGTAATTTTTGAAAGGAAAAATAAACTTTTATGAGCTTGTTTTACTCAAAGTTTCTATTCTAATTGATTCAGGCATGTTTGAGTAATCCTATATTGTCCTGCATTCAAGTTTTGAGTTCTCTGTTTTCACCCACCCCCTATCTCCTCCGACTGTCATACTTGCTGTTATTTGAAAAGGTCAGACTCTTTTATGCAAGTCCACACATGACATAGTTGATTTTATTTAATTTTTCAGCTTCTGTCTATCATGGTGACAAATATTGTATGTAGAAGTTAAATGTAGATGTGTCCTTGTTTGTAAGTGAATCTTTTTCATCAATACAAGAAATACATCCCTTCTCCAGACACCAATACAAAGCCCTGTGTTGTTCGCTTCTTTCATTGATATCTCCATTGTTATTAAGTGTGGATAGATGCATACTAAGATAAAAGAACCCACATCTCTCCCTCTCTTTTACTTCCCCCCCTTTCTCTCTCCTCTCTTTTCTTCTTTCTACCCTTGTCTATTGCTTTCTCTCTTCTCACTCTGTCCTCTCTCTTTCTTCTTCTCCTCCCTTTCTCTGTATCCCTCTCTCTCTGTCTCTCTCTCCCCTCTTCCTCCCACTTACTCTGTCTCTCATCCTCTCATCCCCCCGCCGCCCTTTCACCATCTCTCTCTTACCCCCTTCTTTCTCTTGTTTATGTACAGATGATGTATGCAGCCTTTTGTTAAACTCTCACTGTATTTAATTTCTTTAAAAAGTGAAAAGGTGCCATCGCATTAGCCCTGGTTCAGTGCTAGCATAACCTCCTTTATGGTCAAATTGGCACTTACCATAACAGGGAGTCATCTAGAGGCTATAAAAATGTCTATAAGCATTCGCCTTGTAATAAAGCGGCAGTTATGGCCATATTATTTTAGCGTTTACTCTCCAGTTCAGACTAAATAGCTCTCTAGTCTGTGCATTTATCTTTAACCACATGCTTTTCCAATGACATTACTGACAGGTTTCAGCTTCCTGTTATGCAATATTTGAGGACTTATTCCCATGCAAAAGATATATTTTGTTTTAAATTGTTAATCGCTTTGGCAGCAGCTGTAATTTTTCATCATTCTGAAACTCATGGGTAGCTGTGTTCTTTCTTCATGAGATGTTGTTATACAGTGTCATTGTGTATATGTATAAGTAAGTAAAAGATTAAGATTAAGATAAACTTTATTTTCCCCAAGGGGAAATTTGCCATAGGCTCACTGCTCACTCACCCGCAGTTTAAAACACAGTTACATTCACACATCACACTGCAGACAGACAACAGTTAATGTCCATTGTCCATTGTCCATTTTGTGCACAAACATAAAGTGTCCCAGTCACTGCCCCATATCATAAATATCATTAATAACAACCATAAATTCAGCACATTAAGTTCACAGGTTCTGAAGCACACTGGAGATTAAAGTGACTTAAGTGTGCCTCCGTTGAGCAGATTTATTCAAGAGGCCAGCAGAAGTGGGACCGATGAGAGTTTATATCTGTTACTCTTAAAGTTATGCGCTCGATAACGCTTGATGGAAAAATTTTATATTCACCATGCCACAGGTAAGACAGGTTCCCGACAATTCGTCTGGCCTGAGTGAGCACAGAGTTAAGAAAAATGTCCTGAAGAGAAGGAAACTCTTTCCTGTCAATCATCTTCATGGCCTTATTTACCAGTTTTTCAAGTTTAGTTTTACATTGGACAGTTAAATAACCAAACCAGGTAACAATACTGTCGCACAACAGCATTATAACAACGTGTCCTCTGGGACAACTTAGAACAAAGAAAATCAATGTGTACAATTCCATTGCACAATCAACATACACACCCAAATATTTAAGACGCAAGATTACAAGATGTAACTTCAATTTGTCTGCCCTCAGTGACAACAGGATTATGAGTTTGCAGAGCTCGAGGATCAAACACCATCTCCTTAGTTTTGTTCACATTAAGAGTTAAGTGATGATCATTGCACTAAGACAGAAAAGAGTTTATCTCTTTATGGTAGGTGGGGACACAGTCACCATTGTTAAGAATGCTCATAAGAAGATCCCCATTTGTATCTAAGGGCACCAGAACTCTTAAACCGCTCTGTCTTACTAAAGAGTGAAGCAGTTCAAACAAGACAAAGAACATTAGCTGCCAATCTGGTGAACATTTATAGACCTATGCACAAAGATGCAAATCATGAGAAAACAATTAATGACATCACAAGGTGCAGCCAAATGTTTCCAGTGCTAGAGACTTAAAGGTTCACTGTGTATTTTTCTGGTAGAGGGTCTGTCATCTGTCTTCATGGAGATATTATTGCTTTGTTTGGAATGTTCCACAGCATGGCATTACACTAATCTATTTTGCATCTATTCTCGATTACAGGGTTTTTATTGCTCTAAAATGACTTGAAAATCACCTCTCCAAACATCTCCTTTAACTTGACCCGGTGGCGTCAGCTTATCTTCGCAGAGATCGATAAGTTACTGGGGTCTGTCACCTGATTGACAGAACCTTCACCAGTAAAATTACATAGTACATCTTTAACAGTGAGTAGATTCATTCATTCATATCATGATATTGTCCCCCAAATAGAAACAGCAGAAAAATAATAATGCCAACACCAGTAGCTCAGCACTAAAGCATCATTCTGTGGCAGTAATTGAGTTAAATATCACTTTTTATTTTGAAGAGTCATTTTTTGTAAATAGGCCTAATACAAAGCCAAAACCCCACAGTGTCTTGGCTCAGTGTACCCGGTCCTTTCAGGTCTGCAGCAGGAGGCAGGCTGCATGGACAAAGACTCTCAAATCAAATGAATACAAATCTATATTAATCTCTATTATAACAACCACAGCCAGTACAGTGTTTATTTTAATACAATTTGTGTATCTCAAACCTCACAGTTGGAAATGGCCTATTATAATGAATAGACCAATTACTGTAGAAAAAGTCTGTCTGAGGGGAGATGAGCTTCTGTGTGAGATATTTATTCATATCATGTAAAGATCTGGACTTATGGTCTTTGTTTCATTTCTGGCATATGTGATTTGGTAAAATGTGTTTCAAATCATGTAGATTCAGCCTGTTTTTCAGACTTCAGTGAACCTCATTTATTTGCTGAATGGTTTCTGAGACTGGCGCTTTCACACTCCCTCAAACCAGAATTTTAAGTTTGTCCAAGTCTAATTCGTCTCTGTAAAGTCTAATGGTAGAAGACAAAGATTTCCGCACAAATCATTTAAAGGTGCACTATGTAATTTTCTTATGTATCTTCATGCTTGTCTCCATGGAGATGTCATTGCATTACCAAAATTATATTCCACATTATGGTAATAAGTCTACCTCATTGGATACAAGTGGATCAACTTACAAGTCTGTTCTGTGAGAGAAGGGACTAACACCAAGATAGTGTGTTCTTCAAGGTATTTTTAGAAATATATGTAATTGATTACATGCAAAATATGTAGGTTAATGCCATATTATTGAACATTCAAGTACAAGAAAGTAGCAGACCCTCCATCAGAAAAGTTCAATAGTGCATCTTTAAACTAAAATGACAGAAGTAGAATTAAAAAGTAGTTATTCATCACATTAAGCAAAACAGAACCAGTGGCAGTAATTCTTTTTACTCCTACCTGAGACTTTAAATATGTATAATTAAAGCTAGATTGGATTGGCCAATATATATATATATATATATATATATATATATATATATATATATATATATATATATATATATATATATATATATATATATATATATATATATATATATATATATATATATATATATATATATATATATATATATATATATATATATATATATATATATATATATATATATATATATCGGCTGGTCAATATATCAGGCCAATATTTGGACTTTTCAGTGTATTGGCTATCAGCCAATACACTAAAAACATATTTTGTTTTAATCGATTTGCTGCCTAAAAAATACACACACACAAAGCTCTATAATAACACTTAAATACAAAGAGATAGCTGCACAAAATATGACTACACAGCTCTCTTATAGGTTTGCAGTTAAAAAAGGGCTTGGGGAAATTTGAAGTAAATTTAAATTGCATAATTTGTGGAAAATAATCAAAATCAACCCAAAAATATCTGCCATTAGTTGCCCTGTATTCTAAACATTTGGTATTGACATCGACCATGAAAAAAAACCCCCATATCAGTGAATCTCTAGTTATAATGCCATCAAACGTCGAATTTCTGAGCTCATTAGATCTTCACTGCGCAACTTACCAACGTTGACTTTAGCAGTTACCATTATTAGCCTGATTCAAACAGCTCATCACAAACCAAACTAAATATATTTGCTAAATTGACTGTACTTTATACACTTTATTCCATTCATTTACTCAATTTAGTTAAACTGTCAGTGGTTATATTAAAGCAAACTGGTCTAAAGCTGATTTTCAGGTTTATTTCTGTGCACCTTCACTTTCTGTTTGTTTAAATCAAATCCACTGAACAGGTTATGCACAGGTGGAGACTATAGAACCCCAAGCTGTATATGTATCTGACATCTTACACACATCTCACATCTCACACTTTTCCTCCTAATTGGTTTCAACTTGTCATTTTCCAAGTCATTCACAAAGATCTCGCTCTAATCCTGATGTTCAAAATATGCCACTAAAGCAGAGTTATTTATCCCATACTTCATTTTAAACAATTTGCAGTGGTCCAAAGTTATTCCTCACTTACCTTATGCATTCTAATCATTATAATTATTCACCATGATGAGTTTATAAGCACGTTTCACAACTTTCAGAGACCAGAGCACAGTTTTGTGGTCACAGTAAAGCTAACCACAACTAGCATGCTAAGAGAGCAATTCCTGATTACCACACAATAAAATGCTTTATAATGCAGATAACCCTTAGTGATATTTTTGATCTCAAGAGGACTACTCACTACTGGGGCAAGACATGAGTAAAAGTGGGCATAGGGCCTTTAATCCTTCAGTATGTCTGGTTTTCTCTCCCACACTCCTGTTTTTCCATTTTGTTTCTGTCAGACGGTTGCCTCCTCCATCGCTCTTGTCTCTTTGGATTTCAGAGGGAGGAAAGGCACCAGAGCGAAATGTAAAACTCACACAAAACTAACTAACTTTGAAGAGCTCATTCAAAAAGACCCAGAGCAGACCTTGGTTTTTCTGTTTGATGAAAAACTCATTTTCTTTGTCCACCAAACCTTGAAACAGCACGTATTTTATGCATCACATTTGAGTTTGAGGGACAGCAGAAGTGAAAGTGCTTAAATTAAAACAGATGCTTTATTTCATACATTTACGCGACCTTAGCCTATATCAGGCATGTCCAAACTGCGGCCCGGGGGCCAAATGCGGCCCTCAGACCAATTTTTCTTGGCCCTCAAGCTTCCAGGTGAATTAGCCTGTATTTCTTTAAACAATACTTTTTACTGTATATTTCTGAAAATCTGATTTAACAAGCCCTTATCAAATATTTAATGTGTCCCATTGAGGATGTAAGCATGAATAAAGGTCTAGCGGTTCAGTCTAACTTGTAATAATAACACACATTTGAAGTATTCACTGTATTGGCGACCAGTCTATGGCCCTCAGTCGGCCCTCGGCTTTGTCTGTGATTTTATATGCGGCCCTTCATGAAAAAAGTTTGGACACCCCTGGCCTATATCATCTGCATCACTTAAAGAAATTAGCTCCTTTAGATACTTCTCTTTGAGCTTTTTCATACATTAAATTGTGCAAAGAACTGTACTTAACCAATTTGTCATTCAGCATTGACTTCCTAACAGCAAGGCAAGTTTATTTGTATAGCACAATTCATACACAAAGTAATTCAAAGTGTTTTAAAGAAGTGATTTAAAGAATAAGAAAGACATTAAAATCACAATACAAACAAAGCATACATACTCATCATAAAATTAACATTAAAAGAGAAGAGTGCAGAATAAAAACCTTTCAGTCATATGCACAGCTAAACAGAACCGTTTTGAGCCTGGATTTAAACATTGTCAGAGTAGAGGTCTGTCTCACATCTTCAGAAAGACTGTTTCAGGTTTTAGCTGCATAAAACTTCCTAAAGCTTTACAACAGGACAACAGGACAACAGGACAACAGTCAACTTGAATTAAAAATTCAATTTTTTCACATTCAAAGACATAATATTTTGTTTTAAGTTTTTAATTACTATGGCAACGGTCTTAATTTTCTTCTTATTATAACCATAAAAGAGAATTAGTGTGCATAAGCCTTAAACTATGTCCAAGCTAATTTTCTCTGGGCTCAAGGTTTATGCACCATAGTCATGTTGAACTGACTTTGTTTTCAAGCACAAAAAGGGCCAATGTTAACATTTCTGTAATGTAGAATCATAAATAACAGAATTTTGTCTCAAGAAACTTGAAGAAGAAAGCAGGTGAAACACTTTAGCTGTCGGCATGTTTCCAAAGTTAAATTGATTTTGTTGTTTTCAGTTTCATAAAAGGTGCCATTATAACTTCTGAATTGTAAACTGTCATTGCGAGTGAAAAAAAAGGACCACTGCACACCATGTACTTATTCAAATCAAATAGCTTTAAATTAGTCCAAAGTTTTAAATGGTTTATGTAACTTTTCTGGTAGATGGTCAGCCACCTGCTTGTCTCTATGGATGTTTTTGCTTTGCCAAGAATGTTCCACAGTATGGCACTGAAAGTGCCTAGAGTCACAGCGAGAATGCAGATATATTTTTATGCACTAAAAACTTGTAATGAAATAATGCTAGACAGCTAACTTTATTGCTATAGTGCGGAACATTCTATGCAAACCAGGATCATTTACATAAAGAAAAGGTAGCGTAACCCGCACCAGTAAACTGCAGATGAATATTGAACTGTTTCCTGGGTATCTTTTCCATGCATAAGGCCCATATATGTCCAACAACGCTTCAACCCCAATAAACCATAGAACTGAAAATGCAATCGTCGCTTGTCATTTCCGATGTCTCTGATCTCTGATAAGCTACTGTCCACTGCATCTCAATTCATTCAACAACCTCTTCATTCTCTACTCATCTTTTCATGTGTCTCTCCATCATTTTGGTCTTTAATATGGAGTCCTGCATTGATTAATGTTTCATAAGCCCTCTATCTCTGGCTCTGTCTTTCTGAAGGGTAAATACAAAGAGGAAGCCATGCTAAAGTTGAGATCTGAATACATTTCCATATCTGTCACTCTCCTCCCTGACCTCCACACGCCTGTTTCATCTGAGAGGGTCCCATGGCTCCACAAACTGGGAGAGACCAGCAGCAGAGCATGCTTCAAGGGGAGAATAACACAGAAGAGATTAGGGAGGCATCCAGGAGGTTTAAAATGTGCTTTAATAAATCAACCAGTTCTTCTGAAGCAGAGAGCAGTCGATTCCTGGACTTATCTTGGTTAATCATAGTTCCTTTCCTGGTTTAGCCCTGGTTTTATCCAAAATCTAATATCATAACATTAATATACATAAATTGTCTTCACCTTTGAAATTAAAATCTTTTTGTTCCCAAAGGTGGACGATGTATAAAATAAAATTGTAATGTAAGACAATATACCATAAAAGAGATTGTTTATTAAATTGTGATTCAATGAGCAGGTTTCAACATGATGGAAAATTAGGACCGTTGCCATAGCGTTTGTGAATGTAACAATTCACTTTAAAGCCTTTTGAAGATAAGTCCTAAACAATGGTAAGGTAGTAATGCATGGTAGATGTGGAATATGCAAATCAAAGCAATAACATCTTCATGAAGGCAAGCAGGTGGCATACCTGTTTTTAGAAAAGTGCTCCTTTAAAATGTGTCTGACGCTCCAGAATCATTCATTCCAACTCGCCCATGCATGTAGTAATTTGTGTCTTTTCAACCCTTCATTATTATCCTGGCTGGGGACTGACACAAAGCATATCCTAACTTTTTACCCCATATGATTGAAACAGGTTATTTCCTCCCTGAATGCTGCTATAATGGCATACATTTAAGCCCCTGCTGTTACACTGAAGTATCCTCCTCCTCCCCGTATACACATGTTTCTATCTCACAGGGACCATCTCCTCTCCTTCGCCCTGGGCTGCTTCTGATTGTGTTACTGTTGCGTTAATAGCACGTGTCCCCGGGGGGCACTGTCTCTCACCCCCCTCGGCTATTGGGATGATTGCTCCTCCTTTTCCACAGAATTGGGTCACATTATGTGGGCTGCTGCCGCTGCTACTTCTACCTGTGTATTCGGGACAGTCCCTCATTGTTCCATCTGAACGCCACATGAAAAAACACAAGACTTTTTTGTTCCATAACTTTAAATAAAAGCCCCCTGCTGCAGTTTGACAGGGAACATGAAAGTTTAACATAGAGCTCATTCCACTCCCCAGATGCTTCCTCCTCCTTACACTGACACGCTCGCAATGTTTAAAGCAGCGTATTTGTGAGGACACTTTGACATAATGCACTGAAATTTGTACGCTCACATCTCAAGTTACAAAACAAAGTCCCAGTTGAATGCAGATAGCTGAACTGAGGCTTTGAAACATTATAATAATAATAATAAGCTGATGTGTGAAGGCTTACCACAGTAAATGTTCTCTTTAATATGGAAGTATAGAAGCACCCTAATGTAGAAATGGAAGGCTGGGCCAGGGTTGCCAATTTTTTGCAGAAAAATAAGAGACCAAGCCTTTGAAAAAGCACAGATTTTTCATTATATCAGTATTTAATTCAACAGAAGAGAATATTTGAAGCTTATTCTGTCTTTTGTGTGTAGATTGTTCATTCCTGTTGCCACTGCATGTGACACAGTGGGTGAGTGGCTTGCATTCTCGTCTCATAATACAAAGATTCTGGGTTTGACTTCTGGTTTAGTCTGCCTTTCTGTGCAGTTTCCATGTTCTCCTCGTGTCTGGGTGGGTTTCCTCTGGTTTCCCCCATCAACCCAAAACATGCATAGGTAAAATTTTGACAGTTTTGACAGTTCTGACAAAGCCTCATTCAAGATCTGTTGATGGGTCCCCACTGCTTTTGGCAGGTTGCACCTTGAAGGATGGGTCAAATGAGCACAAGAAAGTGTAATTTAACATTAACCTCAATCAGGATCCGTGGGCGAACATAGAGCAGCGTATGGGGACCCATCTCCAGATCTTGAGGCAGAATGCACAGCTGAAGAGAAGGGAGAAAGAAATACATGTGGTCAAGCCACATTACAGTTTGAATTCTTATAGGGAAAAATAAAACATGCATAAAATGAAATTACACCATCTACGCCATTCTACAAACACTCATCTCCATTAACACGCTTTGCTTTTGTTTTATGTTCTCCACAAAATCCATCCCAGATCCCAGAAGGTTGGCGCTTTTCCATTTCCTCCTTTGCTCCATAATTGTTCCATCCATGTCCATTAAAACGTACACCAAACACAGGAGTGCTTTTAGATTGTCTCCTCTGCTTCCTGTGTGTGCTATGCTCGATGGCTACAGGGACATGTGATTGCTATGCTGCTGCTAAGGGCTAGGCTAATGATGCTAAGGGCTAAGCTAATGATCCATGATGTGTTAGCTTCTGGTCAGGTGCATCCCAGGCATTTAGAATTGGTTAATCGCTTTTTCTCCAAGACATTAGTGTTGGACCAAATTACGGATAGGGGCAAATAAACGTGTTTTGATGGAAGTTTTGATGGAGAATTTTGCTCGACATAAATAACTTATTGCATAGTTTGCAAGCAATACAGTTATAGGAGGAAGGAAAAGATTGTTACCTTAAGTCAATGGTTCCAAAAAACAGGTCAAATGACACAAATAACTACTGCTATATAGTCATAATCTATGACACCTGTTGATCATTACGTTATAAGCTGGGTATTTTAAATTGCAATATTCATCTAACACAACTTAATAAAAGAAACAACCCCACGTAGCTGCACATCACGCTAGCGAGTATCAATTAGATTTTTTTTTTTTTTTTTCATTTGTACCAAAATGGCTACACGACACTGCCAAATCCTACCTATATCACAGATTAAGAAAATAAAATTGAAGAACGAGGTAAGTACAGAGCAGTGGTCGTGTGCTGGTAGTGTTGAAAATGGGGGTTCGATCAGATGTCTTGAATACAGAAGTATAAAGATTACTCACAGATGCATGATTGACACTAAATACACCTTCGAGCTGTTAAATGAGAATGGGAAACAACTCAACTATAACATTGAAAGTTAAAAGCTCTAAAAAGTCGATTTTGCAAAATAGGTCTGCTTTAACCGTGTCAAAGCTTTAAAGATTTTCATAATCTTAGTGATATGCTAAACGAGATGTTTCTGAAAGTCACCAGGCAACATAAACCCAAAGTAAGTACTGCTAATAATTCAAAAGTCACAGTAAAACCAATATAGGCTATATTTTGATGCATGTTTTTATCTTGCCTTCTGAAAAATGTGGGACTCGTTATCAAGGTGAAAGCTATTTAATTTGGTCCCTAATTTTAGCCTCTCCTTTCACATTAACAGTCCAGTCATCAGTCACTCTCTAAGCAGCGGAGCGTGGGTGGTCCTGTGCAGTCAGGAGGCTTGGACACAAGACAAATGAGAGTCTGTCGAGCTAACGCTAACATAAATATCATGTCAAACAGCCAGTAGTTAAAGTCTATAGTAAATTACAGCTTATAAAGTGTGTACTTAACAGTGAAATTACCATTTTAATGGAACCAGAGGAGAAATATGTCTTTGCTAAGCTTAATGTTTGTGGAATAAAATTGGATCCAAAAGGCTCTAAAGACTCTTTCATTGTGAATCTTTTTAGATGGAAATTGGGAATAATGCCATCAATTTGAATTACATTTTACAGCTGTTTCTCCTGTTCCCTGTCTGACCACTCATTCAGGATTATAAAAGAATGCATCTTTACTATAAATGGAGTCTCGCCTCTACAAATCTGAACTGTAATGTGGCATCACCAGCTTGTCTCCATGGAGACAGACAAATTATCCATACTATGGAACATTCCAGGCAAAGTAATACCTTTATTGGGGAAAACAGTTGACCCTCCACCAGGTTTTATTTATTTATTTATTACACAGTGCACCTTTAATAGAAACATGTCAAAATGTTAGAATCAACCTCAGGTATTAGCAGATCAACACAAAATAGCACAATAGGCTTATACCTGCAGGGGGATTGAGATTGGGACTGTATTCACCTAACATCTGAAAATGGGCTTGGCTAGATCAGGCTATGTTTGTGCATTTACGTGCTGTATCTTCTTTTCACTGTTTTGTTACATTCACAAACCTGTCTCAAATCCACAAGAGACTAGACTAATACTTTGAATATAAAATATAATGGCTGTTTTCTTTACAATTTCCGCATCTTCCCCATTATAAAGCACCAACTCACAAAGGATCTGTGCATATCCCATTGTCCTCCATGTTACATTATTAATAAGTAATATGCCATTTCAGATGGATTTGCACACACTGACCGCGTTTTTGATTATTGCTTGCAATTTTCTGCTGCAAATAAATATCATTTTCCGGCTTCGTGCTCATTCATGTATTGATCGATTACACCTCACTGTGCAAATTAATTCTCTCTGGCTATAAATTTCTAGTGGCTCACAAAGCAGGTTATCTGTGATGGTTTGAATTTTGCGTGTGGCGTTTCGATCAAATAAACCATGAATAAATAAGTTATAATGTCTGGTTTCCTATTTCAGAAAGCACTGATCTCTTTGTGTAGCATGTGTGTAGCAGTGATTTGTTCTGACCCACAGTTCAAGGACAGAGAGCTGTGAGCTGCCTGGAGCTGTGGAGGCTAAACCCAAGTGTGTTTATTTAAGGAGCCCATTCACCCTCTGTGTAGCTCTCATCTGCACTAGCTAACCTTACACACTTCTAAGGCATGAACTCAATGTTATCAGATTTGATATAAGCTGATATGAAACGTCTTTTATTCACAGCTCTACAAGTAATACTGGTTACTTTTTTACTAGACTGGCAGTTCCAACTAGTGTTATCATGATGCTAAAATTTCAAACTTGATTTCGTTACTAAGAAATAAACTCAATACTCAATATTGATTACGATACCACAGTAATATTAACAATAAAAAAGAAAAGACTATTTATGGTGCGTTCATACATATTCATAAGTCTATGGTGGACGCAGGTCTTGGCCGTCCTGCCTTTTTGCGGCATGTCTTCAAGCATGAGAGCTGCGTTCATGCGTCGGATGCTTTGTTCGCACGTTCAAAAGTTGAAAAAGCTAAACTTTTTGCCGTTCGACGCACAGCGTCAACATATCAGAGACTACGACCCAGTGACAAAACAACGTCATTATCTGGAACAAGTAGAAAGACATCAGCCACAAACTAGCGGCAACTTAATTATGCCACGTGCACCGGCTAGCATAAAGACAAGTCACAGACCCAGACACGTTGCATAGCCGATTACCTCCGTTGATGGGTTTTATGTAATAAATACACTAAAGCCACTCTGTCAACCTGGTCTGCATCATTTACAAAGACACAGGGAAAACAAAACATCCAAAGGCACTTACAGACCACAACGGATGCTCTGGTGTCCAGGGCATCCAAGATGCACATCGGAGGTGTCTGCCCTCAAATGTACAGGCGTCCAACTAGAGGCGTCCAGTGCATTCTTGACGTCTCGGTGTGAACGCAACATTAGACAGTATAATCTCATTTTCAGCATAAAATAATAGATTTACATTTATATCACCATGCAGCTTTATATCTGTGTAATCCCTCAGTCGTCCAGATATGTTCCATGGTGGTCCATGGGTGTATACTAGTCTAACTGGTCTTATACTTTTAAGATTATTCTAAAGCTATTTCTGTCTTCTTGATGTGAGACTAGATAATTGATACTAGAATCTATTAGTATCTGATGTTCAATACTTTTACAACCAATTCAAACCCAGCTTGGACCCATACATATTGTTGTTATGTTTTTTTAGTGAGACACTTCAAACACCTTGAATGATGTATGAATGTGTTATGTGTATGAATGATTTTTGGGGGGCCCAATTGCTCAGATTGGCAACTAATTTGTATTTTATTGCAAAAAAACTAGATTGAAATCATTCACCCTTAGTGGGGGACAGTGTGACATCAGTAACATCTCTATAAAGACAAGCAGGTGGTGCTCCCTTCACCAGAGACATTATAATCTTTCCAAATGTGATAAATCAATGAGTAATGCCTTAAGTGGAACACTTGTTAAAAGTGGAAATCTAATGTATTGGTGGTTTTCAGATCCCAGAATGTCATGATGTCATACTCCCAGATGGGGGCAAGACACAGATGTCCCTATTGATTACGTTGTACTTTGTCATGAAATATCCAAAAGGTATATTCACAAATGATGAACATGATCATTTTTTATCAATTTTTTTGACCCAAGAACTCAAAAAAATCAGCATTTTAACAATATTAGTTTAGCATTTTAACAATATTAGCATTTTAACAATATTAGTTTAAAGGAAAGATAATTATATATATATATATATATATATATATATATATATATATATATATATATATATATATATATATATATATATATATATATATATATATATATATATATATATATATATATATATATATATATATATATATATATATAAAATTATCTTTCCTTTAATCTGTTTGTAGTTGACCCCTTCTTTCTTATTCATAACATCCTACCTAGTTTTGCCTTTATGGTAATGCTGACAACAACTAGAAAGCTAAGCGTGCACTTCACTAATACAGCTGCCATAAATTACATGAGAAAATGGACCCAGTCCCTTTAATTTGATGACATAGACTTGTGCAGATGTGTGTATTCTGTATTTTTCCTTTTTCCTTGATATTGACACAGTCTTGTCCTTAAAGCCGCACTCTCCCATCAGGCCTGGATTAATGACCCGAGTGTGAGCCACTGTCCCACGAGCGTCTGAGCTGCTCTGAGCCGCCCTCTGCCTCCCCCCGCTGGGCACACAGGCAGAAGAGAGGGACATTTATCAACCTGACTTTGGGACCAGAGGAGAAAGGGGGGAGAGAGGGGAGGGAGAAGGAGAGAGAGGAGAGCGAGAGAGAGGGAAGAGAGGGGTGGGGGGTGGAGAAGGAGAAGAGAGAGGGGGTGAGAGAAGAGAGTATAGAAAGAGCACAAGAGAGGAGAGGGAAGAGAGAGGGATGTAAAGAGGAAAGATAGAGAGAAGGAGGATAGAGAGGGAAAGGGAAAGAGGAGGGAAAGGAGAGAAAGAGAGGAGAGGGAGAAGAAAGGGATGATAGGGAGAAGGGGGGTAGAGAGGGAAAAGGGAGAGGAGAGAGAGAGAGAAGGGAGAGAGAAGATAGAAGAGGAAGAGAGAGGAGAGGGAGAAGGAGCGAGAGGTAAGATATGAGACAGGGAAGAAAAACAGGAGAGAGAGAGAGAAAGGAGGGAGAAGAAATGAAGGGGGGGTTAGAGGAGAGAGGAGAAAGGAAAGAGAAAATAAGGAAGGAAGGTTGAGGAGCAAGAGATTTAAAAAGAGAAGGGAGAGAGAGATAAGGGTGAGCAAGGCGTGGGAGAGGAAAGAGGGAAAGAGAGGAGAGAGAGAGTGAGGGAAGGAAGAGAAGAAGAAAAGGGGACAGACAAGGGGAAGAGAGAAGAGCGGGACAGAGAGATTGGGAAAGTATGAGGATGAAAAAACTATAAAGTAAGGGAGGAGAGGTAAACGGAGAGAGAGAAGGGGGCACAGGTGTGAAGGTGAGAGGAAGGTGGTCTTGTCGAGAAAACAGCAGCTCTGGACAAAAATTGTTTGTTGTTTAAAAATTAAAAGTGTTGGTGTTTAGAGATTTCTCTGGCTTTAATTTATTGGACTGATGATGAAGAGGGTCTCAGAGGAAGAGGAGCAGGGGGGGGGGGGGTTTAGGGACCTCAGGGTTACCATAAAGGGCAAATATACTCTGCACTGTAAAAAATTAACCCCAACTGTAAATGTCATACCTGAATATCTTTAATTGCACTCAAAATAATGAAATGTTGACTTAAATAAATTAAAAATAATGAATTATGTCAACATTATCCATTTAAATAGTGTAATGTGAAGTATATAACTAAGGCCATGTAAATATGGGATACTTGTATTCGCTTCCACAACAAATCTGTACAAACTGTGACCTAAAGGTGAGAGTTTCTGTCATAAGCTCAAAAATAAAGTCAATCAGATCAAATGTTAATTGAGTGCCGAGTTCAAATAGATCACTTGCGTTGGATCACCATGGAAACAGATGAGATAACACCATCATTTAAAGTCAACATATTACATTTATGTGTAGTTACCATAGACTGCATATAAAAGTACATAGCACTTTCGGCTCCATTGACTCTGGCTCCAATTCATTTTGCATTGGAAAACTGTCGTCCCTGTGTCCATAACTCAAGATATCTTTCCCTGAGGTCACTCCCTGGGATCTTAGCAACAGGGTTGATTGACAGTGTTGCTAAGCGCCCGCTCCCTGCTAAACCAGCAGTGTGGGTAGGAAGGGGTGTTACCTTCAACAGCCTCACTCCGGATTTGCTCTTTGGTTGCTTTGATACTCACGGTCAGAATTCCTAATATGCAACTTGGCTCCGAATTCGCCCCTATAACTGCTAGCCTCGATGAGCTTAATTTGACTCTCTTTTTGATGTTTTAGGGACTAATATGATTTTCATTATGGATCAAGGTAGCAGTGCAGACAAAAATCTTTTGTATAATATATTCTGCACTGCAAAACATTAACCTTAAAAACACCCTTAGTACAATATGCAAAGCTCAACGTATAATAATTAAAAGAAAAAGATGAAGTAATACAGTTATTTAAAGTCAACATATTCTTTTTGTTTTTAGCTGTGTGTGTGTGTGTGTGTGTGTGTGTGTGTGGGTGGGTGTATACATACTTTTCTTTCTTATCATTGAGCTGTTTGAGTGACCAAAATGATTTCATTATGCATCCAGGTAGCAGACACTTGACTTTCATATAGTATATTCTGCACTGTAACATGATGTAAGGTTGGCTTTAAATAAGTGAATTATGCCATTTTTGTCCATTTAAATGTGTGATGGTCATTGGTCCTACACAGATTAAATAGACTGCGTGTGTTAGCTCAACTCATAATAAATGGAAAAAGATGATGTAATACAACATCTTGTCACTAGTTTTATTGACCAGTATGATTTTCATTATGGGTCAACGTAGTAGCAAGTGCCCATAGTCCGGTTGATGTTTGTATAATATATTCTTCAAAGTAAAAATGTAACCACAATTACTAGGTACTGGTATAGGTATTGTGCACTTCAAATGTTATAATTTTGCCTTTAAATGAGTGAATTATGTCATCTTTATCTCTTCAGATGTTTCCTGTTAATTGAATGTATACAATTGAAATAGATTACTTGTGTTAGCTCAGTTAGTTTTGGTGACCAGTGTGATCATGTGGTGGATCGAGCCAGAAGCTGTAGTTACTTTTGCTATTGCAGGGCAAACGAGAAAATATAAAACAATCTGCCAAAAAGTGACACATGGCTAGCCTTAAATTCTGCTGTGAAATCAGTGTATATTTTTAGAGTGCAGTAACCGCCTTTACCTTGAAACAGGACTCTGGGACTCTCCTCTATTGTTCCTCCTAAAAATGACATGTTCATTTATTATTCCAGCACTCACGTCTCTTTAGCTTTAGATGGATGGAGCCGAGCTGAGGGGCCACTCAGGGACTCAACAAGCTGCTAAGGTTATTCAATATGAAATCTACCAAAGGATGAAATTGAATTTTGCGGAATGCTTATATATATATATATATATATATATATATATATATATATATATATATATATATATATATATATATATATATATATATATATATATATATATATATATATATATATATATATATATATATATATATATATAATTATTTTTTTTTATTTTTTTTTTCGAGCTGTAATCGTTGTACTGTAGTAGTGATTGTATCACTGCCCTAATGCTGGCTTTAGCGAAGTAGTTAACAATTGTAATGAAGTATTCCTGCATATTTGTGACAGTAATAGCATCATAAGTGACACATTTTAGCTGAAAGGCGCACCAAATTTTGTGTTGAGTGAACCGCCACTCTTGCCTAAAAAGTTCTATGGTGTGGCATTAAACTTCTATCTATCTTACACTTATTCAATTACAGGTTAAAATAGGCAGATCCAATTTGCAATTTGGCCTTGAGAGAGAGCTGTTTAATGCCCTACTCTGGAACATTCCAGATAAAGCAATAATAATTTTAATTAATTGGAGACTAGCAAGTGACAAATCATTGATGTAGTGCATAGTGCATAATGCATTTTAAAAAGGAAAACAGTATTATAGTTTACATTTTCTAAACCAGTAAATATCTATACTTCAGTGGAAATATAGCAAGTGTGAGAGCAGTTGTGCAGATACTTATAGTAGCCTAGTTTTAAACCTCATATTTAAGTCATTTGAACTTTCTTCAATTAACAACTTTTTGGAGTACTTTTACTGTCTGCTATTGTGTCTGAATAACTTATACTTGACAGATTTTGTTCTGTCAACTTTGAATCTAATTAAAATGGAGTTACATCTGCAGAAAAGAGGGACAGATTGTGCATCACTGGTACATTTGATCAAAACTGGAGTTGTCTCCCTGGTTGTGATTTTATAGTTTCAGTTACTCCTTTTCTGTGTCAGAGGCTAGTGAGGCGTTAACAATACGAGCAGAAGGGAACAACGGGGAGCTACAATCTGCCACCATTTTGTTTTTCCTCCCACAAGCAACGAAACACTTGACATAAACAAAATTTATTTTTAAAGGCACTGTACCTGATTTTTACTGACTTAAGAACACAAAAAAAACAGAACTAATTTGTTTTAAATGGTTTGCAGTTGTCCAAAGTTATTGCTCACTTACCTTAGGCATTATGAGCATACAAGTATTCATCACAATTTGTAGGCGCTATTTTACAACTAGCTTGCCAACAGTGCATTTCCTGATTATCGGACAGTTAAATGCTTTATAATTAGATACATATAGCAGGCAGTGGACTCATTTTGACCTCAAGAGCTACTTACACTATATATCTTTACCAGGGTAAGACTTATTTTGCTCAAATACATGGGGAAGAAATCAGTACACGCTCCCTGCAACTATTTATTTACACATTTGTTTTGGAAAGCTGCAAAATTATAAATATAAGTTTGTTTATTTCCAGGTTTACAGAGAAGTAGAGACAAAATCAAATGGTGCACAGGGTTTACAAACCCAGATCATTATTATAGAAATGGGAAAATCTTGAATCTTTTATGCCGTGTCGCGCAGGCGGTGGAAATAGTGATGGTTTGTTGAAAGTTGTGTCATTTTTGAGTCAGTGGTGATGAAACGCTCTGTCAGGATGCTAAAGAGCAAGAGCCGATGGGGCGACAGAAAACCCCAAATAAGAACAAGTGCAGGTAAAGTATGATTAAATACACTGTCACCAGAGGAAAGAATTATAAAACCCACTGCAGTTGTGATGATAATAATTTTTATTTTATTTTTTTATATATTTTTCAAGGCTCTAGACAAAACTAATTATAGAAACATGTCTGAACAACATCCACAAGTCAAAATAGAGAGTATTTTTACATTAAATTGATCAAAAATCTTGTATGGTACCTTTAATTCATAATACAATGTATTACCCCGCCAATCATAAAAGTAACTTTTTTAGTACTTGATCATGCCAAAGTACTAGAAATGGCAGTTGAATTTCATAATTTCATCTTTGGAAAAACTTTGGGCATTAATGTGTTAATTCCCAGTGTTTAAGGATTAAATGTGCTAAAAGGACATTTCAGATTAACAGTAAGTATACGTGTAAAGAGATTCTTCCTCTTTGTTCTGGAGATTTGTGCATTTTTGTTTTCTCACAGGACCTAATCCCATAATCCCACAGCATCTGCTACAGTTTAGAAGAGACACCAGAGGCTTTGTTTAAGGAATTAGCTGGGAATTTTAGCTTATCTATATTTTAATACAGAGTAGTAAAACTGGGACTGAAACTGTGTGAAAATATTCAAGAAAAAGGGAAGTCATTCCACTACAAGTTATTGCATAAACTGTGAATGGAACATAAAATTAAGCACAAAGTATCGCTTTATACCCCCTGTTTGGGAGGTTACATGTTTCTCTTTATTTTTAGATCATTTTTACTATACCTAATATACTCAGTTTTGCATATCTATGAAACAAGATGTAAGCTATACCTATTTTTCTATATATTTCTCCCTTTAGTGTGAGATAGCAGATATTTTCAACGTATTCTGAGCACGACCTAAAGCTCCCAAATTGCATCGATTCAAATGGCTGTTTCAACTCAGCGGGAGACTATTTCAGAAGCTATATAATAATGAAGGTTACAGGCAGTGTGGCAGAATATATAGTATGTGAATGAACATATGGTACAGAGGAGGGACAGTGAATATATGGTACAGAGGAGGGACAGTGAATATATGGTGCAGAGGAGGGACAGTGAATATATGGTGCAGAGGAGGGACATAGTAAATATCTTACAGAGGATGGAGATTGTATATATTTATATAATATCTTGCCCTGCGTACCAAAGCTTTCTACCATTTAATAGAGTTCTTAGGGTTATAGGATTAATCAGAGTGAAATTGCAATCTGAACGTCGCAATTTCCAAATGACACTAGCTGCAGTTATATCTCTGTAATGAATCTCCCCTGCTGCGCACACATTTCTTTGCATGGGGTCTTATGTATTAAACCTGAGGAGATGCATGTGATTCTTGTATAATTCTTGTATAACACTTAATATTTTCTCTGAAATGTTCAAATCGCTGTACGTCATTTTTTATTGTAAACATGAAAAACAGAATTCCTCACTTACCTTATGCATTTTGAATATCCTAATTACTCACCGCAATGAGTTTGTAAGTGCTTTTCATAACTTTCAGAGACCAGGGCCACAGTAAAGCTAAACACAGCTATCATGCTAACACGCACTTCCTTATACTTGGACAACAAAGCGCTTTCTAATTAGATGCAGACAGGTTTATTTTGACTTCAAGAGCTGCTTATACAATATATCTGTACTGGGGCAAGACACATTTTTGCTCAGATACATGGGGAAAAATCAGATACAGGGCCTTTAATTCTCATGAATAAAATCTGGATTGTTTTGAGTGACTTTGTTGAGTCGTGTCTGCTACAAACATGAAGGATCCCCCATGTTTCCCATTTGTCTGTCTCTCTCTGCTGCCTCTGAGTTTGTCCTTGTAGAGAATGTGATATTTCATCTCTGGACATCCACTACTACACATCTGATTTATAAAGAGCCATTTTAAGCCCATCCACACCCTTATGAACTGTCACTATCTTGATGACTTACATTTATATTGTTCTTTACAAGCCTCACAAAGCCTCACAAAGCCCCTCAAAGCGCTACACTCTTTAAAGTAGTAATACAACGATAAGTACTGGTTGAATACTTCATATCGGTATGTATGGGTGATAACACATTAGCACAGTTGGTCATAGGTTAGTTATCAGAAGGTATGTATCGCTAGGACAGGGGTGTCCAAACTTTTCTCATTAAGGGCCACATGTAAAAACACAGACAAAGCTAAGGGCCGATTCAGGGCCATAGACTGGTTGCCAGTACAGTGAATACTTCAAATCTGCGTTATTATTACAAGTTAGACTGAACCACTAGACCTTTATTCATGCTTACATCCTCAATGGGACACATTAAATATCTGATATGGGCTTGTTAAAGCAGATTTTCAGAAATGTACAGTAAAAAGTCCTGCTTAAAGTAATATGGGCCAATTCACCTGGAAGCTTGAGTGCCAAGAAAAATTGGTCTGAGGGCCGCATTTGGCCCCCGGGCCACAGTTTGGGCATGCCTGCGCTAGGAGGAGGAGGTAGAGACTGAAAATAGCTTGCGGTTGGTGTATTGTATTGAAGTAGTTTTGTAGTTTAGAGACATAAGACATAATGCAGTGATACAAGTCTGAATCTCCATAGATAATAGTAATAGCATAGGATTCACTTTATACTCAGTGGTGGTAGCTATAGGCCTGTCACAATAACTACTCTATCGTCTAGTTTTGGGGGTCATTATTTATCGTCTGCATGGTTTCTTTGCACTATTGGTATATTTTTTGTTACTTATTTGCTATATGATAAGATTTGAGCTGTAGCAGGTTGAATTAATCATTTCTATGACTCATCACAGATTTTCCATACTGCTGTTTATTTGTTGCATCTAATTTTTTTTCAGTATTGTAGATTTACAGTCATTTTTGTAGTATAAATCTGCTCTTGGGTTAGTGAGTCACAACATAAATTACTTTCAGTATTATCATTTATTGTCTATATTTTCTTCAGCAATGTATTGCACTTAAAAATGTGTTGTCGTGACAGGCCTGGGAAGTTACTATAGCCACAGCTGCCCTGGGGTAGACTGATAGAGATTGACTCGCATGGCCCACATTTTTAGTTTAAGTAAGGCGAAGTGAAGTGGTGAAGTGTCTTACCTAAGGAAATAACGAAAGCATCTGCTAGTTGAAGTAGGATTCAAACCACTGGCCTTTGCGTGGGTGTTTTTATTTTGATTTGATGTTTTGGTTTTCGATTTTTTGTTATTATTAAAAGATATTATTTGATATGCTAATTTAGCTTCTTCAGAACATTGCACATATCGCTTCTCCAGTAATCTAAACATCTCCTTACACTATTGCAGGAGTTATTTAAGGTCAGCATTACCCACGTCACCTCTTTATTGTCCAGGATTGTCAGAATTAGTGAGAGGCGCTGAATGAGTTGAAGACATAGGTTGAGTTACCATTTGAAGTTGTGCTGTCTTGAATTCTGATCCTAAACGTTGTAAAGTACTGGTGGGTTTCAGTTTGATTTTTGAAGAGGAATATCTGAAGAGCTGGTTAATTTTAAATGAGTCGGTCTTCACTGATGCGGCGTGTCTCGGTACAAGGCTTTGTGCTTGGCATTTAGACACCGAGAAAAAAAAAACTGAACTATTCGTAAGATTCAGAGCTGGAGATTGCATTTCAAGTTTAGCCAGTTTTGCAAGCGCTGTACTTCCTTTTCTTAGATATTGTGCTATAACTTTGAAAAATTGATGTTTTGCAGTTTTGCCTTTTTAACATAGGAACTGGATTTGGGAACAGGATCACTCTTACATCTAACTTGCTTCATTAACTTTCTTCATCTATATCATCTTTATTGTTTCTCACATAAAAGATAATGGAAAATCAGAATCAATGAGGTATTTAGAAATAGAATTGTGAAGAAGAACTAGTTATCATATTCCTTTAAAGAACTTTGGCATGCATGTTTCTAATATATACTTTTTAACATGACTAATGAATCTAATTAAAACGTGTATGGTTATATTTATCTACTTGTTTGCCCAAATGTTCCACAGCGCGGCTTTTATTTTATTGAGTGTGCTTTTATAGTTGAAAATTTAGTTTGAACAGGGTCGTCACTCCACAAATCTAACTAGGTTTGGTGGCATTAACTGCTTGTCATCTCTGAGCTTGTTAAAGTTAATGTCATAATAACATAATAACCTTTCAGGCAAAAAGTTACACAGTGCACCTTTAATTTACTCATAAGTCCATACATACAGACAGTAAGTTATATAAAATGCTATGCACAGTAGCTGATTTTAACATACAGAGAGGTTATAAGGTTGCACACTGAACAATGCAAATAACATGTAAATGAGCTTTAGGCAGCGTTTCAAAGCAGTGACTGTACACTTACTGGCACAGAAGAACAGCACCCCTTCAATTAGACCAGAGTGTCGTAACGGTGGGTGTAAGTGTGGACCAAAGGATGCAGATCTCGGGACAGATTTACAGTGTTTTATTTACAAGGTGCGGGATTCAAAGTCAATAGTAATAGTCACAACTGGGGGCAAGGTGCAGGAGGCAGAGCAGGCGGGCGCAGGACGGGACAAGGTAGGACAGACCAGAACCGGAGCGGGAGCGGAGATAGCCAGAACCGGGACAAGACGGGACCAGGAACAGGACCAGGAGAGACCGAGCAGGAATAATCCAACAGGTGAGAGCCAAGGCGGAGGACGGGAGACGGATTCCTCCCAGCTCCTCCCAGCTCCAGGCAGACAGGTAGGGGAGGGGGAGAGGACACAGGAGGACAGGCAAAACAGGCATCGTGACACAGAGTAGTGTTTTCTGGATTCCTTTAAAGGTCTCCTACGTCACTTTTCTGGTGGGGGTTTCCCCACTTGCTTGTCTCATGTTGACTGAAATGTTCCACATTAAATGTATCTATCTATATATCTTGCATTTTTTCAATTACATGTGTTTTTATTGGTCAACAAAAATCTCCTCTTCCTCCTCCTCCTCCTCCTCCTGATCTTCCTCCTCCTCAGCTCTCTCCTCTGCCTCCTCCTTCTCAGCTCTCCTCCTCTTCTTCCTCCTCCCCCTCTTCCTCCTCTTCCTCCTCCGCCTACTCTTCCTACTCCTCCTCTCTCACACTGAGCTCCCATCTGCCTCGATACTTCAAACTGCTCTCTGCCTTTGCTCTTGTGGTTCAGTCCTGTTCAGTGCTCTTTTATGTGTCAGGCCAAACTTCAAACCATCTTTTGTTATGAATATTCACACTTTCTAATGAGCTCAGTGCTAAGAAACATACATTATTATTGTTGCATTAAGGGATCAATGTACTCAGAGTGCTTCAGTGGAGAGAGTATTTTACCACTATGTGTTCTTTTTGAGTCCACGTCTGGGTGTTAACCACTGTGTGTTTTATAGGTTTATAGAGGTTCATCTACTATCAGTGAACAGTTCACTGACCCAAAACATGCACCATAGGTACAGTCCTCCAGCTAAAGTAGTCCTGACCAAGCCTTGGAACAAGACCATAGAAATGGATCCCTGGGCGAGAGACTGGTGACGTGCCCCAGCGGCATTGAACAATGGGTCAAATGCAGAGGATAAATTTCCCTACGTGGACAATAAAGTGTACCTTAACTGAATCTTAAAGACATACAATGTGATTTTTGTGGTGGTGCCAAGAATGTTCCAACGTATGGCATTAAACTTATCACTCTCCATGGAAAGAGACAAGTGATGCTACAAGGTAAAGTTATAGGTCAGAATGGATTAACTTCAAGTACCACTTGTTTGCATTAAAGAGGCAGAGCCCAATGATCTCAAATGAATCAATCAATCTTGTTTTGCCTGTTTTTTTTTTTTATTTATTTAATGTGTAGACAGTGCAACACAACAATTAGGTGTACATTATAAGGAGACGTAATATTTTAATGCAATTATAAACCCATAAATTACAGAAATTAAGCTACTTCGTAATAAATCACGTTAAATTAAACTGTCAGCATTGCCAAACCTCTGGGACCAAAGAAAACACTGATGTGAATAAACATAAAATAACAATATTTTTCCTCACAATAATCATAGCTCAGAATTGTGATATCGTGACATCCCCAGTCCTGGCAGTTTTCCCCAGTGGCACTGGTTGAAGGATGGGTCAAATGCAGAGACTGAATTTCCCTCACAAGGATCAATACAGTATGTTTTCCCCAAAATTGTTTGACATTTTACATCAGTATAGTTTTTGTTGTATTTTGTCTTAACACAAGTTTCAGAATAAGATGTGTTTTTTAATCTTATATTATTGAAGCACGATGCTACTCAAATGCGCCTACTGTATTTTTACTTTTTATACTCATTTCATTGCACAAAAGCTGCTCTCAGGCTGAACGTGTAGGAGACACTAGAACATAGTAGAGGCATATTGAATTAATACCACAGCATTGCTCATATTTGGAGCAGTGAGCTTCCCCACTCAAATACCTCAGGCTTTTTAGACACAATCTGAGCCCAGCAGAGCAGAGGGTTAGCGTTGATGTTAGCAGTGATGTTAGCGACTATGTTAGCATGGATGTTAGCGTGGTCCATCTCTGCTCACACAAAATGAAATCATTATTGGAAAAGCCTTTTATTCAAGTTACATATCCTCCCACTACTGTTCAGTGACAACATCTGTTTTACTCTGTTCACATGTGCCCTGGGTCTTTTAGCTCATGATTTAACAGAGCTAACAACAACAAACAAACAAAAATCTGTTATTTTGTCAGAATAATTTCACTTTTCTACACAAGAAAATCAAGTTGCTCTGTTCACATTTGAAAGGTTTTAGAGAAAAAAATGGATACATGGTCTGAATACCAAAATATTTAATAGGTCTACAGATATGAATTGGTCTGTGGTGGTGGCTTATCACAGTGTTTCTCAAAAAGTGGTGCATGAGCTCCTTCAGGTGGTACTTGGACAGCTATTCAGTTTGTGGATTTGCCTAATTTAGACTTCATTTTATCAAAATTTTTATCCTTTTTCTGATAATTTCTTGTTTAGAAATACAGTAGAAATGATGTAGTCCACATTATGACCTGTTTAGTCCTAGATTAGACCTGGAATAGTCCTGTTATAGACTTGGTTTAGATCTGGCAGTACTCTGAAAGCCAAACCTTTTCTTTGGTGATATTTGGTGTAAAACATTTTGTAGCCACTGTATCTTATCTTATATAAAGCTTCTCAGTTATTCATATGAGGTTTGCTATTGTATTGTTTTTCAGTAGGTTCCTGCCTTATTATAAGTAGTTGTAATAGTAAGGGCACATATTAATCTAGGTATTTTGGAGATTTCTTTTTAAATATTGTGCCTCAACTAATTAGAAAAACCTAAGAATACCCCCTGTGCGCTGTCTGACATATTCTAATTTTAAGTCCATATTGTTTATCCAAACAATTTTCTGAAGATTGAGAAGAGACATTACTGTGAAATTAAATGGAAAGTTTGCCTGCACTAAAAACATTAATAATCCACTCTTAATGATATGAAACTAATGCAGGTTCAAATGTTAAATATCTGTAATCTTGTAGAGTAATTTTGGCAGCACTATAGGATTGCACAACACTGTTTCAGAATAACACGGTCACATGGCCATACATTTTGAAATCCACATAAACTATTGATTCCTCCTCCTGATCTGCCTGTATGTAAGATGGAGATGGGGTGCGTTTGATTCGTGCTTCAGGTCTTGTGCATGTCTCCTCTGGGGTGGGTGGTGTCTGAAGAGTCTCTGGCAGGGCTTGACTCAGCTTCACTTTGAATAGAGTTTCAAAGGCCTCCCTCCTCAGCGCTCACTTCTGTAAACCAGCCCAGGCTCTTTGCACTGGCCTCCCACCTCGTCCTACCGCCCAAAATATACTCGGAGTGAGTTTTTGGTCTGTTTTTTATATTTTGGATGAAATACTGAACTTATAAACACACAAACACACAACATAACAAAATACATGCAAAGTAGGCATCCAGTTAGGTTCTACTGACCGGTGCAAAGATGGGAGGACACCAGCATCTACCTTCAAGGTCTTAAAAATGTGAAAACCTAGATCATTTTGAGCCCTTTTTACAATTCTCAGAGATGAGAGCAGAGTTTTGATGTAACAATGAAGCTAACATCAATTTCTAGCTGTTGGGCACGATGCTCCAACTTCATTTATTTACGTACAGATTTGTAACTGGTGGTGATTAAGAATGGCAACCATATCTGTCAGTCTGCCCCAGGGCAGATGTGACTACAGATTATCACCACAAAAAAAATCTCATTGTGCTAGGTGTTTAGATAAGCACTAAAACATTGCTTGATGATAAGTAGGGAAGTAGTTATTTGGTTACAAAAAAAGGTGGAGACAAGAGAAGGTGCAGACAGTAACAGTCATTGCAGTCACTAACCTGTCCCATATTAGTGTCTTCCTGTACCACAGATATCCTGTATGCTTTATATATAGGTGAGCGTTCTGATACAGCGTCAGTGGGCAGGAGGCAGACTCAACTCTGACCTGGACAAGACCACAGAGCCACAGGGATGCAGAGATCAATGGAGACAGTGAGGAAAAGACTGGACTGTATTTAGTAACAGCTCACAACAGCAATATGGGTTTGAATAGGAATCATATTTAGATATGTCCAGTAGGATGCAGTGTGTTAAAGTCATGGATGCCCTCTCAAGCTACTTGGAACACAGTGGGTGTGCCCCAGGAGTCTGTATTAGGCCCTTAACTCTTCAGTCTCTATATCAATGACCTTCCACAGCACTGTGAGGGCGTAAAGTTACAACTTTACAATAATGACACATTACTATACTAAACCTATTCATCTGGTCTATCCTTGGAAGCAGCCAGGACATTTATACAGCTGTATACTTTGGAACATTCTCAATGGAAATAGCAGAAGAAGGCCCTCCTGAAGGCCAAATAAGAGTCAGGTTTGTGGAGAAGCAAGCCCGCTCACAGTAACTAACATGTTTTTCAGTGCAATAAACATATTGTGATGAGCAGAGTGTGAAGAATTTGTGGGAGCAGGTTTGCTCATATTTTGGCTTTATTTAAACTACACAGAAATAAACAGTGCAGGGTTTAGTACCCCTGGACTAACTCATGGCCCGAACACTTTCCCCGAAAGACACAGCTAGCACAAAAAACACCTCCCATAAAACATTGCGGCCAAGTTTATATAACTAAATGTATCTCTAAACTGTGTCTTAAAAATAAATGTTCCATCTGTTCAGTGGCAACAGCATCAGAAAATTACATTGGGCTTGCAAGTATATTTGGTGCTTTCTCTGTAAATGCGTCTAATTGTTGAGCCCAGATGCATCAGTCCATTGCTTCTTCTCAGTGGGACATAAAAGCGTGTTTCGAACGGTGATTGCTCCTGGACCTCTATTTCATGACTCATTTCATAATGTGCTTTACTAAATATATTTATGTTCAAAGCTTCGTTGAGATGGAGGCGAGGGCTGATAGGAGCGCTTTGATGCACAAAGTAACATTACACCAAGAACCTCGGATTTTATAAGTGTGTTAGCTCATGAGTCATTAGTTTGCCTACATTTACTTAATTATTATATAGATGAATTATCATTTTTAGAGTGAATCCCCCCCCCCCAAAAAAAATAAATTGTTCCATCTTTACATGTTTGAAAAATAATATGATATAGTAATTATTGCGACAGACCTAACCAATTGCCCAAAACTAAAGATTTGACTTGGTGACTTCCCTAATCCTTGTCCGAAGCCCCTGCCCGTGTGTTTGTGGGGTGTTTGTGTCTATTTTGAGCTGTAGCCTGCGTCCCTGCGTCCCTGTGTCCCTGTGTCCCTGCTCCTTACACCTGCTCTCTCTCACCTTGGCCTCACTGCTTGTTGCTTTGCCAAATGTTGTCCTTGCTGTCACCACCTGCCCTCCCCTCCTTGTGTGTGCCTGTGTCTGTGTCTATGTGCAAGAATTTATCACATTGTGGGAACTGAAATCAGTGCACACTGACGTCATAGTGACCTTCAGCTTTGTGGGGACCAAAAATCTGGTAAAACCTTCAATGTAAGAACAATGTCATAGTTTAAAGCTAGGTAACGTGGCTGTGCAAGTAATCACATGTAATCAAGATTCAGCCATTTCTAATTGTCAGTGACATGCTTGGATCTTTTTAATCCAGAAGTCAATTAATCAGGTAGGTCACAGGTGAGCCTGAACACAGGCCAGGTGAGGGGCGGGAGGAAACGTTTCAAATCTACCATCTACTCATAAAAAAGATGGTAACTTTGAGTTAACCTTACACAGCACGATGGATGACAATGACAGCGCAGCACTGAGGTTTGTGTGGAAGGCAAAGGTGAAGCACCCAAGCGAACCAAAACCAACATGGTGATGCTGGCAGACGTATTTCAGCCTATTTTAGTGAAAATATTGACTCTTTTGTTTGCGAAAAACATGCAGAAGATAAGCACTGTGCATTTGTGGACAGTGAAGATGTGTGTGCTTTTCTCTCACCTGGATGTTACAAAGGTTAGATGTGTAGAACTCAGTTCAGAGTGCTACACATATCAATACTGCGATTGTTTTATCTTGCAATAATCAGAGTTTGTTTTGTTTATGTTCAGGAGATGAATATTGAAGTAGGGCAGGGCGATGTGGAAAAAAAAATCCCCGTACTGATTGATTGCAATTTTCAATTTGTTTTTCTTTTATCTTATTGAAAACATAGACAACCTACAGACTACAGGTTTAGAGAGTGGGGTCACTACAGTTTTTATTTCGTGCTGATAGGACCAATAATTACGGAGAAATCCACATTTGAAGTTTGGAATGTGTTTGTACAATACATTAAACATGCGTGTTAGTGCCATCGACAGAAACATGTGTACACATGCACTTCCATTATTGACAGAAACACGTGCAATGTCCGCGCTAAACTAGGTCTTAAGTTTCACTCATAAATGGTGAGAGAATAGTCGTTTACATTCTGTAACTTGGATTATAATGATAAGAGGCACCAGAGGAGAGAAACAGAAGAAAAGGTGAGACATAAGAGACGCGCCGTGGCCCTGATTGAGAGCTTTCACTTAAACAAGAGCGTTGACTTGTCTTCAGCACAGTCTCTTACTGAACAGGATTGGCTGTAGGCCTGTTGATTAAAATATGCCTGCCTTATATCGAGATCGACCAAAGTTTAAATCGCAATCCATCGATCTTTCCATTTTTGGCACAGTCCTAATTGAAAGTCATTTTTATTTGTTTTTAACAAGACAGAAACAATTGTATGGGAACTTACTCAGCCTTAAAGGTTAATTTAGGTTAAGGTTAGATCGCTACTTATTAAAAACGTGTGTATGTATTTATTTATCACAATGTGCACATTTTATTTATGGGGACAAAAATCAAGTCCCGGTGATGTAAATCCTTTATTATTAGATCAACAACATCATTTAGATATGGTTTAAAGTAGGTCATGTTTAGGGTTTAGGTTAAGAGTAGTCAAGTAGTGACTATAGTTAAGGTTAGGGTTAGTCTCCAGGAAATGAACGGAAATCAATGTAATGTCCACACTAAGCTTGGAAACCCAATATGTGTGTGTTGAGGGACAGATTGAGAAACCCCATCCCATTCTTCTTCTCCTCTCCTGCTCTCCTCTTTCCTTCTCTCCTCCTTTCCTCTTCTCCCCCTCTCCTCTTTCTTTCTCTCTTCCTTTCTTCCTCTCCTCTCCCCCTCTTCTGCTCTAATCTTTTTTCTCTCCTTTCCTCCTCTCTTCCTCTCCCCCTTTCTTCCTCTCCCCCTTTCTTCCTCTCCCGCTCTATTCTTTGTCTCCATCTCTCCCCCTCTCCTCCTCTCCTCTTTCTTTCTCTCCTCCTTTCTTTCTCTCCTCTCCCCCTCTCCTCCTCTCCCACTCTCCTTTTTCTTTCTCTCCTTCTCTCTCCCTCTCCACCTCTCCCACTCTTCTCTTTCCTCCCCTCCTCACCCACTGCCCTCTTCCCTTCTCCCGCTGTCCTCTCTCCCCCTCCCTCTCCTCCCCTCCTCTCTGGGCCATCCCGCTGTCCTTTGGCCTGTACGCTCCAGTGATAATCCTATCAGGTTTTAGTAGTAGCAGCCTCTCTCCTCTGTGTTCCTGGAAATGCAGACCCACCCAGTCTCTCACTGTTTTAACACATGTGTTTCCTTAATTACTTATTTTAGGGATATTTATCATGATAATTCTATGCAAAATAATTTTTCCTCACCCAGATACAATGATTATTATTAAAAAAGGAGATCAAAGGAGAAACTACTGGAAAAGTTATCATAAAGCTTTATAGACTGTATCAATGAAATCTTTCTAACAAAATCATGTCTGCACTTTTACAGCCGTGCCCTTTTTGATACCGGTATAGAGAGTGTTTATCTGTGCAAACTAGAAACTACACTTACCGTAACGCCAAACCCCACTCTTAACTCTGAATAGCGTTTATAATCTCATTGAAGTGAATAATTAGGATGTTAATAGGAGACTAGGAACCACTCCAAAGCCTTTAAAATGAACTAGTACTATTCTTCACATTTATGTCAATTCAAATATATCATATTATTATTCTTGTTAAATGAACATTTTTTGAGTCAATTCTGCCCACTCCCTGTACACCTGCATGTGTTCCTTTCCTCATGGTTTAATCCTGTAGTGTCTCCTCCATCAGACCCTCCCTGACTCCTTCTGTCTCTGTTAAACCCTCCTCAGTAGCAGAGCAGCCTCATTGTGTGGATCAGAGCTGCAGTTCAGAGGGACGGCCCCGCTGTGAGAGGAGAGGTGAAACCAAAACAACAGATTGTACAGAGGCATGGAGCAGATGTCTCACTGCTCAACACCATGAATGAAAAGTGAAGGAGCTCACAGTGCTTGCTGTCTGCTCCTTTAGGAACTTTACTGGTTTGATCTGGTGATTCACGCATTGAAATAGTTTTTGCTTTCTTTTAGTTTGATACAGAGGGCAGAGATTCTTTAAATTTGTAAACTGCAATTTATGCATTTCAAATGCTGTTCTGAAGTTGAGAGGGCAAAAACCTTGGGGCTTCCTCAAATATCCATAGACTTATTGACTATTATACATCATATTCAGAAGTAAAAAGAAAAACTAGGTTTGTATAGTGTGCTCTGCTATATTTTAACTACATTTGGTACATTTGTAATATTATGACAGAAAATAAGATTTTCCTCAAATTCAGAGTTATACAAGATTACTCAAACATGCATGAATCAATTAAAGTACAAGTCTGAGTATGTTAGTGACGAGGGACACCACTATAACATGGTTAAAAGCTCATAAAAGTCCATTTTGCATTTAATGAAACACTCCCTCACTCTTACCAATGCCCTTCAGAATTGTCCTCTGGCACCCTGTGCAGGGGCACCCTGTGTCCTGTACAGGGCAAGTGTTACAGTGTAGAGGTGACACTCCTCAGTGTGAGGGATCGTTCTCACTGGGGCAGTAGTTTATGGATGTTTTCCTCTGGCAGGATAATGGCTGTGTCCCCCTGGTGGACGTGGAGGGTGCACATCTCCTGTCACTATTTCAGACTGTGGAAATTCTACCATCTCTAATCTGATCTGTACCAGCATAGGGCTAGTCCAAGTATTTTATAATAATCTGACTCGACACTGTTGTTTTAAACCAGGTTTAGTCCTGGTTTAGTCCTTGATCAGCCTGGATAAGTCCTTTCATTAGCCTCAGTTTAGACTTGGTTTAGTAGACCTATAAATCTTCTGGTTTAGATCAGGTTCTATGTTACAGAGTATAGCCTGGTTAGTCTTGTTTTGGCCCTGGTTTAATCCTTGTTTAACTCTTTTATAGTTCCATTTTTACTTTAGTTCCTGGTTTAGTTCTGGTTAAATCCTTATATTGTCCTGATTTAGTTTTATATTAGACCAACCAGATTTACTTTTTTTTTTTTATCACTTTGACAGTAAAGTCTAAATGTTGGCACAAATTCTAAAACCTGCCACTCAAAGAGCAAACAGTCAGTTCGTGCTGGCACAACCTTCTATCCATTTCCAAGATTTAACTCTGATGTCAAAGCCACAAAACACTTTTTGCAGAACCTAAAACACAGGTTCTGCCAAAAGATAGCTTTTTACTATCTATATACTACTTTCTAACTATCTAACTATCTATTGCATTTGTAACACTTTCTTTGCATGAAAGTGAAATAAATACGTACCAAAGTCTATAGATCAAAGGCACAGAGGACAAAACTGAACTCACAATATGATGAAGAGACTTTTATAAACAGACATAGAAGCACTAGAAATAACAAAGCAAAAGACCTCTGATTCAGAGATTCAGAGACTCCAAGGTTCAAATCAGACACAGTTTAAATAGCAACGGCTAAAATGTACGGATTTTAATTTTTTTTTTTTTACTACCGCTTTTATTCCTGTGTCCTTGTTGAAAGCTGATTTTGCCCAGTGCTGTGGAAGTAAAAGCTAATGGTTCAGACCTGGTTAGTCCTATATTAGTTTTTGTTTAGTACATGTTTGATCATTGCTGTGCCCTATACCGTCCTGGCTTGTGTGTGCCTACTGACTTTGTCAACTCAGTCAAGTCCATACATAGTTCATACTGACTGCATGTCTCCCATATAATCAATACAGAGGTCTGACAGCGCGCCCATACATCCTGCCACAGCCTGTTTTATGTCACCACGTCACTCACACATGTACAATCTGACCTGTTTTGGACATGTAGATTTATTATAATGTCTCTATGTGTGAGGACACCTGCCGCCTACACCACTGGATCAGACGCATCAGTGTTTAAAAAGACTACGGCTGTGAGCTTTTACAGTTACAAAGCACTGAGTGTAAATCTCCTGATGAAGACTTAGGAGCTCTGATGAGTGTTGGATCTGTGTGCAGGGAGGGGCAGTCCTTGAGAACATGTTTTATTACAGCCACCAAGTATCTGTACACCAGGGGTGTCCAAACTTTTTGAACAGAGGGCCAGATTTGGTGAGGTGAAAAGCTGTGGGGGCCGAACATTCACCCTGATCATTCTTTGAACCATTAATATGAAATGCACATGAACTATTATATTATTTTTTACTTTTTATTGCAAATGACTTTCACCTTTCAAAAACAAAATGAATTATTACAGATTATACAGATTATAAATATGAAAAAGTGAACATTCAATCTGTGGATTTGATTATCAGGAGTGAGGGAAGGATGGAGCGTGAGATTGACAGGCGGATCGGTGCAGCGTCTGCAGTGATGCGGTCGCTGTATTGGTCCGTTGTGGTGAAGAAGGAGCTGAGCCGGAAGGCGAAGCTCTCGATTTACCGGTCAATCTACGTTCCTACCCTCACCTATGGTCATGAGCTTTGGGTAATGACCGAAAGGACAAGATCGCGGATACAAGCGGCCGAAATGGGTTTCCTCCGCAGAGTGGCTGGGCGCACCCTTAGGGATAGGGTGAGGAGCTCAGTCACACGGGAGGAACTCGGAGTAGAGCCGCTGCTCCTACACTTTGAAAGGAGCCAGCTTAGGTGGCTCGGGCATCTGCTCAGGATGCCTCCTGGACGCCTCCCTAGGGAGGTGTTCTGGGCATGTCCCACCAGGAGGAGGCCCTGGGGAAGACCCAGCACACGTTGGAGGGACTATATCTCTCGGCTGGCCTGGGAACGCCTTGGGGTCCCACCGGAGGAGCTGGAGGATGTGTCTGGGGTGAGGGAAGTTTGGGAGTCCTTGCTTAGACTGCTGCCCCCGCGACCCGGCCCCGGATAAGCGGAAGAAAATGGATGGATGGACAATAAAATAAATTCACTGAGATTTTCAAATTTACGGAAAATTTAGACGCACAAAACGTCACGCGGGTCAGTCAGGCTTGTCCTCGCATATTTCTTGTTAAAGTTCATAACTGAGAACTAAACAAACTCATCATTTTCTTAGCAAATGTTAGAATTTCTTTAAACCTGTCCTCCTCTCCTTTATCCAGTTGGCGATAAACGTCAGCAAAAGCGCGGCCTCGGAGCACAGCCTGGATCTGCTGCCATCTTTTGGTGAAATATAATATTGCTTGTACATGTGTATTTTCATTGCTCAACAGTGCAAAGGGCCACACATAATTATTTTTATTCCAGAGGCTGCGGGCCAGTGAAAATTTGTACACGGGCCGCAATTGGCCCCCGGGCCGGACTTTGGGTATGCCTGCTGTACACAATATGTCCTGTGATTAGAAGAGGATTGTGGTGGTCTTGAAAAGTTTTAGAGGTAAAAGTTAGCCCTGAATGTGTGATTTCGTTGGAATATCCTACATTTATGTGTAAGTTTGAACTGTACACAAACTATTTTAGACTCATTGAAAGTGAGATGTGGTGAATGTGGTGTGTGATTGTTAATGGTCAGAGGGGGCGGTGCTGCAGTTTGGCACCCTCACCTCCGACAGTCCCAGGGCAGATGTGGCTACAAAAGCTTACTACCATTGAGTGTGGAGTGAATGAAAGATGACCACATGTTGCACTGTGAGAGGCGTTCCCAGCTTTAAAGCACAATACAAACTGAAGGCATTATAATGATGTTCTTTTGCTCCATTTTTTAATTTGCGTAATAAATGTGTGTGTCATTATTGCCCCTCTGTCCTCTTTTTACTTTTATGTGCCCTGCTAATGTCGGACCTGCTGCAGTTGTATCCAGTGTCTAGCTCCAGAAATACTGCCACGACTGCATTAGCGGATACATGATCCACCTAAAGAGAGAAAGAGAGAGGCAGGGAGAAGGACAGAGAAAGGAAAGGTAAGGAGAGAGACGAAGGAGAGAGAAAGGGACAGAGGTAAAGAGAGAGAACAGAGAGAAAGAGGGAGGGAAAGAAGGAGAGATAGAGAGGGGTGTTTGGTGAGAGAAGGGAGAGAAATAGAGAGAATGATAAAGAGAGAGGTGCTAGAGAGGAAAAGAAAGAGGGGAGACAGGGTGACAGTGATAGAGAGGGAGGGATATGGGGGAGAGAGGGAAAGAGAGGGACGGAAAGAGACAGAGAGAGAGTCGGAAAAAGAGAGGCATTTAGGGAGAAAGAGAGAGACAGAAGAAAAGAGAGAAAGAAAACAGACATAAGAATGAGACAGAGACAGAAAGGAAAGGATCTATAGCAGCTCTTATGACAGCTCACAAGTGTCTCTGTGTCTGTAACATCACAAGTGTCTCTTTAAGTGTCTCTGCTCTCTGCTGTAAGAGACACTCCAGTAACAGTACTTTGGATGGACGAGCTCTCACCAAACACACACAGCCCGTATTATTGTTTTTATATTACACAGACACTCAAGACAGTCACCAAATATGGGAGAAATCATTGAAAATTGGAGTTTTAAGTATTAAGGTTGTCAAAAATATCAAAAATCAGATATAAATCAAAACTAAGTCACATTCACAAAACAGAAATGAACGTTTCCTGAATATGTCGAATGAGCTTGAGTTGTCTCAGAACAAGTATAAGAGCACATAGACTAGTATACGCCCCATGGACCACTACGGAACCTACCTGGACTACTAAGGGATTACACAGATTTAAGGCCACATGGGAATATAAAAGAAAGTACAGTTCTCCCTCACTATATTGCGGTTCACCTCACTGTTTTGCTGATTTTTTTAGCGCAATTTTATATGCTTTTTTCACAGTGTATTCTGCTTCCTGATTGGCTAAGGGAATGTAGACCATTGTCAATTAATCTCCTCCATGCTGTGTCTCCTGTACAGTACAGAATGCGTTCAGCTTGCCACATTTACATTAGTGTTCACTCTCTAGCAGTGTGACTCTGAAGTACTGTATGTTTGCAAGTTTTCTCCCCGACAAACCCACAATGTCAATGAAACATTCTGCACCAACAAAGGCGCCTATTTTATTTTTTTTTTATCTACGAAGGTTTGAACTTTGAGAGTGTTTAAACAAGAGAAATGTGAGAAAATGTTAATGCCTGTGTGAGAAAAGTGTATAAAGTGTGAGGTGAGGGGTTTTACAGTGTTAAAATATATATAATAATTGTAAAAAATAAAGCTGACTACATCGTGAATTTCACCTACTGCGAGTTATTTTTAGAACATAACCCCCACGATAAACGAGGGACCACTGTACTATGATTTAATGTTCAAAATGACATTATATAGTCTATTGTTTTTAATTATTATTGTGGTATCTGACTCTGTATTAATTATTGAGTCCATGGTATGAAAATAGTTTAGACATTTTAGTATCATGACAGCACTACTAAGTATGTTATATTTTATACTGGAAAACTTGAGTAAGAAGCTAGAAGATGAAACATTGAGAAACAGAAATAAAGTGCCTGCGTATTATATTCTATGGATCTAATTTTGCTTCGTCACGATTTTAACTTTTCTTATGAATATGTGACCTGACTTTTGACTTTCACACTCACAGCTCCACAGACTCAGCAGGACCAGTCTGACTGTGAAGGAGACAGATGTTCAGCACTACAACATCCTCTGTATCCAAAACACCCTCCTCCCCCTCTTCCTTTTCCTCCTCTTTTTCCTTCTCTTGCTTCTTCTCCTTGTTTTCCTTCTCCTTTCCTTCTCTTCCTCTTTTCTATCCTTTTCCTATTTCTTCTCCTCATTCTTTCTTCTCACCTTCTCCTCCTCCTTCTCTTTGTCCTCCCCTCTCTTTTTCTTCCTCCTCTTCTCCCCCCCTCCTCCTCATCCTCCTCTTCCTTTTATGCATTCTTTCACAGTATGGCATTAACGTCTCCTTCTTTCATTATTAAATTACTGTATAAAAGGAAAGAAAAATCCACATTTTAATTGTGAACTGTGTCGCCAAGAAGCTGGATATGTGTAATGCCATGCTGTGGAAAATTCCAGGCAAAGCAATCCAATCCTAGATACACATGCTTTTATTGCCTTGAAAGACATACATTCTCAAAATGTCGTAACCAGCAAGACGGAGGGACCAAAACTGCGCGACTCACGAAGGTTTAACAATGTTTTATTCACAGAAATGTGCAATAAGTAATCAAAGTTCATTAATCCAAACAGCTGGGGAACAAGGGTGCTTCACAGAATAGTGCAACAGGTTAACATAGTTCATGGATCCACAGATGCTGGGGAGCGTGGGTGCGTGTCCGGGACCAGGGAGACACACAAGTGCAAAGATGAGGACAACATGAGACCATACCAGGGTAGGAGTGCAAGTGCAGGTGCAGGTGCAGGGGGTCCGGAGCTGGTTCTCGGGCAGAGGTCTGGAGAAGAGCAAAAAATCCAAATGAGTCAAAAGGTTCACAAAACACCAAGATACTAAGCCAAGCAGTAGCATTCACGTGTAACATGCGGACGATCTGGCACCGAGTGTCTTCTCCCCGCTCCTCTTATCCATGGCAGGTGGGGATGATTACCCTGATGGGACACAGGTGCACGTGGGAGGAGCCTAGAGTTCCGCCCAGCTCCAGGTTCAGGCAGGTGAGGGAGGGGGGAGAGCACACAGGGGCCGTGTCTCAATTCGCCAAACTGGCCTTAGAATCACCATTCGAAGTGTGCGTCGAAGGGCAGTTACGTAATTTCCGGCGCAACAAGGGCTGTCCCATTTCAACCCACCCTACTGAATGCGCCCACAAACCTGCCCTCCCCTTTCCACCGTTTCCATGGAGATCGGACGTGGCCGAAGCGTGCATCCATGCACACTTCACGCACTTCTATATCCCATCATGCACAGCAACTACACAAAAAAGAGAAGAAAATGGAGTCCGCTGCGCAATACACATTCAAATGTTCGTACTGGTTTACCTCATCTACAACAGTGCGACATGAAACTGTTAAATCTGAATAAAGATATGTACAGGCCGTGTGTTTGATGATTAAAAAGGAGGGGAGTTGGGAGACACGTGGGGAGGCGCTGAGATGTAGACGTGTTTCTTGCGAGCTCCGTGCAGGTCCACTATTTTTCATTTTAATTTGGTTCTGTCTTTTGATTTCTGTTTCTTTTTTTATCAATGTTGCACGAGGTTATATATTTTTTGAAAGAATAGTTCGAAAATGGCAACTCCAGTGACCCGAAACCAGTCAAATAAACACCGCGGCTGCTCCCAAGCTAGCTCCGCGTTAGCCGCTACAGCACCGGAGGACGCGGAGGCTGAGAACGCGCTAACGACTACAGTGTTCACTGAATCCCTGAAGAGTCTGAGGGAATCCATATGTGAGAAGATTGGACAAGATATAAGGGGCTTGAAAATTGATCTGAACAAGAGCATTGAGTCTGTGAGGGCTGAATTGATGGCATCAGTTACCAATATACAAGCCACGCTCTCATCACATGATACTCGTATCAAGGATCTGGAATGTTCCGCGTCCTTCACTGGGGACACTGTAACTAGCCTTGACTCTGCCACGGCACAACTCCAAAAAGAGATGAAGGAGTTACGCGCTAAATGTGAAGATCTTGAGGGCAGGTCCAGGCGTAATAATCTGAGGCTGGTTGGGGTTGAGGAGGGCGCGGAGCGCGGTCAACCAACAAAGTTTGTGTCTGAACTTTTGAAAGAAATCTTGGGATTAGATGCTGCTCCTCTTCTGGACAGAGCACACCGGTCCAGTCAAGAAAAAACAAAGCAAGGTGGACCTCCACGTGTGTTCATCATGCGCGTTCATTACGCTCACGTGAGAGACGAAATTCTGCGCAAATCCAGCCAGCAGCCACTCATGTACATGGGAAGGAAAGTGTATATTTTCCCCGACTTTACCTCGTCTGTGGCGAAGAAGAGGGCAGCATTTGGAGATGTAAAAAAGCGACTGCGGTCTGTGGAAGGAGCCAGGTATGGCATGCGCTTCCCTGCGACTCTGCGCGTCACACTCCCGGGAAAGAGAGAGCGCATGTTCGTGGACCCTAAGCTGGCGATGGACTTTGTGAACCACGAATTGGAGGACACTGGAGCTGAGTAACGGGACCCATCGGCGTCAACGTATGCATTAGACCTCTGCAGTTATTATCTGGGACACTCCTATTGTTTTTATTTTTTTCTTGTGAGGTCAGGGATGTGACGGGACATTGTTACGAAGAACAGGTATGTTCTTTTTGTTTGTTTGTTTTTTATGTTCCATATTAGTTCCTTTGCTGTAAAATATACCGCTCTTTAGGAGATCTATTCACTGGATGTACTGGCTAGTAACCTGTTTTATTTTTTCCTAAGACAGTTTTGTTAATTCTGTAATGACCTGAGCTTGCGCTTGTTTAGTGGTCGTTTTGGTTCTGAGTGAACAGGCGGGGAGTTTGATAGAATCTGTCGTGCACCTATGTTGGGGGGGTGCAGGGGTGGGGGGTGGGGGTTATCGTTACTGTTACTTTCATTTTTATTTTTACTTCCTTCCTGTTTTTGGGTTTATCTCAGTCTGTTCTCATTCCGATGTTTCTCTTCACATGCTTTATTTATATTGGAACTCTGATTTACGTGCTTCGGGCCGATCTTGGCACGTTAAATGCCGTGGTGTCACCACTTTTAGTTTAAAATACTTATATGTCATCATCTATTGGTTCTAGTGTAACATTTGCGAGCTGGAATGTCAGGGGGTTAGGAAAGCCATCAAAGATCAATAAGGTTCTTTCTCATCTTGCTAGTCTAGGGGTCAAGGTTGCCTATCTACAAGAAACTAATTTTAAAAAATCTGACCATATGAAGATTCGCAGAAGCTGGGTTGGTCAATCTTATCACTCTCTTTTCAATGGAAGAGCCAGAGGCACAGCCATTCTGATTCACAAATCATTACAATTTACAGCATTTCAGATGTCATTGCAGACTCTGGAGGTCGTTACATAGTTGTTACAGGCCATATTGCAAATATACCATTAATTTTGGCAAATATATATGCACCAAATTGGGACAGTGACAAATTCTTTTCAGATTTTCTTTATAATTTGCCAAACTTAGACACTCATCGCCTGGTTTTGGGCGGCGACTTTAATTGCTGTCTCAACCCGTTATTGGATAGATCTTCCTCATCTGCATCCAAATTAACTAGATCTGCACATGTAATCAATGCATTTATAAATGACTATAGTATGATAGATTTATGGCGAAGTCTCAACCCAACTGGACGAGCATACTCATTTTTCTCGCCAGTGCATCAAACATTTTCTCGGATTGATTATTTTCTTGTTGATAGTAGGCTGCTCCAATCAGTAGAGACTTGCTCATATAATGCCATTATTATTTCTGACCACTCACCTCTCACTGCTACCTTCAGACTTGCATTCCAAGCTCCGAGACCACCATGGAGGCTTGGCATAACTGCCTTGTCCCAGGATGAGGATGTCCAATACATTGCCTCTCAGATTGATTTATATTTTGAAACAAATGCATCCACTGAAATTTCATACGGAACATTATGGGAGGCCCTCAAAGCTTTCGTCAGGGGACAAATAATTTCGTACAGGGCTCATAAAAATAGAGAGGCTAACAAAGAAAGATCAGATATGATTAATCGTATCTCACAACTCCAAGCAACATTTGCTTCTGCCCCTACACCTGATTTGTTGAAAGAGCTGCTCCTCACAAAAAACAAGATGGATATCCTGTTGTCCACTGAGGCTGAAAAAAATTTAATTAAGTCCCGCCATCTTTACTACGAATTTGGAGATAAAGCAAGCAGGATACTTGCTCATCAACTGAAACAGACTTCAGCCTCAAGGCTCATTACTAAAATTGATACACCACAAGGTTCTACACATGATGTCAAAAAAATAAATGACAGTTTTAAGGATTTTTACTTGTCTCTCTACACCTCTGAGCATGATACGCAGCCTGACTTTGACTGTTTTTTCTCCCATTTAAATCTACCCCAACTCAGTGAAGAATCTCAAAATAATCTTGAAGCTCCAATAACAGCTGAGGAATTGGGAATTGCCATTAAGTCCTTACAGTCTGGTAAGAGTCCTGGACCAGATGGGTTTCCACCTGAATTTTTAAAAAAGTTTTCCCATCAATTAATTCCACACCTCTTGAACATGTACAATGAGTCTCTTGATGTGGGTATTCTTCCCCAGACATTAAGAATGGCATCTATATCTCTCATTGCAAAAAAGGGTAAGGATCCAACAAAATGTGCATCCTACCGCCCCATATCGCTACTGAACGTTGACGTTAAAATTTTAGCTAAGGTCTTGGCCTTACGCTTAGAACATGTTCTACCACACCTAGTCTCTGCTGACCAAACAGGATTTATAAGAAACAGATACTCTTTTTTCAATATTCGCAGATTATTCAACATTATTTATGGCCCACCCAGTTCCTCAACCCCAGAATTACTACTGCTGATGGATGCTGAAAAAGCTTTTGACAGGCTTGAATGGGATTACCTTCTTTACTCAATGACAAAATTCAACTTTGGCCCTCATTTTATAAATTGGATTAAACTACTCTACACCACTCCCTTAGCATCGGTTTGCACAAATGGGTTATACTCTGAAGCATTCCCCATCTCGCGTGGGTCAAGACAAGGGTGTCCCCTCTCACCCCTATTGTTTGCCCTGGCTCTAGAGCCTCTGGCAATTGCGATTAGAAAAAATACGGCAATAAGAGGCATATTTCGGGAAGGTCTCGAACAAAAAGTATCTTTATATGCAGACGATATGATCTTGTACATCTCGGATCTGAATACTTCAATCCCTGCTGTCCTTTCAACTCTCGATGCATTTGGCAGTATCTCAGGATATAAAATAAATATTCAGAAGAGCGAAGTTTTCCCTGTTAACTCTAAGGCTCAGACATACCCTCTGGATCAGTTACCCTTTAAGGTTACCAGAGACAAGTTCACTTATCTTGGTGTCCGCATAACAAACAAGGCCGATAATCTTTTTAAAGAAAATTTTCTCCCTCTGATTAATGACCTGGAAGAAAACATAAAGCGCTGGTCTTCTCTAAATCTTTCAATTGCTGGTAAAATAAACACCATCAAGATGAATGTACTCCCCAGCTTTAGCTATTTTTTTCAGTGTATCCCAATCTTTATCCCCACCTCTTTCTTCAAAAAATTGGATAACGTCATCTCTGGCTTTATTTGGGATCAAAAGCCACCACGCGTGAGTAAAGTCTATCTTCAACGACCAAAAGAACTAGGTGGTATGGCCCTTCCAAATTTCCAGGTGTATTACTGGGCAGCGAACATCCGTCCAATTGTTCATTGGTTATATGAAGATCCAGGCACCGACGCCCCCTCGTGGTGTATTTTGGAAGCACGATCATGCAGTCCAACCTCGCTAGCTGCCCTGGTGTACTCCTCACTTTCTGCTGACTCCTATCGCTTCACAAAGAATAAACAGGTGTCTGCCACACTTAAAATTTGGAAACAGCTTACGAAACGTCATGGGTGGCACTCCCTCTCATTTCAAGCCCCTATTCATGCGAATCATATGTTCCCCCCCTCTCTTGAGAGCAATGCTTTTTTAATCTGGCAGAATAAGGGACTCAAAACTCTCCAGTGTCTTTTTAAAAATGGACAATTTATTTCATTCCAACAACTGTGTGATGATTTTGATATCCCACGCACACATTTTTTCCGCTATCTACAGATCCGCGACTTTGTTAGGAAGCAGTACACCCTATTCCCCATCTTTCCTCCTCAACTGGACATTGATAATTTGTTGACAACTTTCAAGACTTTTAAAGGGATGATATCAATTCTTTACAACATGTTATCCTCCTTGCATACTACATCTCTGGATATTATTAAAAACAGATGGCAACAGGATTTGGGAGGAGACTTGCCAGCTGAAGATTGGGACAAAATTCTGAAACGGGTCCACACTTCATCAATCTGCGCCAGGCATGGCCTGTTACAATGTAAAATAGTACATCGAGCCCATTGGTCAAAAGACAAACTAGCGAGGAGGTTCCCCAACACCGATCCAACTTGTGACCGGTGTAAAATAACAGAAGGTACATACTTTCACACCCTCTGGAGCTGTACCAAACTGGTCCCCTTCTGGACTCAAGTGTTTAAGACGTTGTCAGGCACTTTAAGGCTTCCCTTAGACCTTCATCCAGTGACAGCTCTCTTTGGAGTCATGTTGAATCCTTATCACCTGACTAAATACCAACAAGACTTTGTGGCCTACTGTACACTCCTCGCTCGTAGACTAGTCTTATTAAACTGGAAAAATGCATTGCCTCCATCGCATTCACAGTGGATTAAAGACATACTATATTTTATGAAAATGGAAAAGATCAGACATACCCTTAATGGACACTCCAATAGGTTTTTTGAAATCTGGCAACCCTTTCTTAAATATGTAAAAGAAAAATTGGATATAATAATTTGATACAAGCCCTTTGTTATTATAGTTTCACATTACATTGTAGCTCTTTTGTTTTACAGCTGGGGATGTGTCGAATTCATGTTATTACTATAAACCTACTTTGTTTCTTTTTATTGTTTGTTTGTTTGTTTTTGTTTTTTTGTTTGTTTGGTTTTTTTTTACTCCTTATTTTACTTTCACTTGCTTCCTGTTTAGTTTTATTTTGTCTTTGTGTGACTTTTGGGGTTTTCTGTGTGGGAGGGTTGGGTTCTATGCTGTGTTCATGTATGACTGTTGTCATAATGCTTCTTTGTTTAAAACAAAAATCTTTATAAATAAAGTTTAAAAAAAAAAAAAAAGGAGGGGAGTTATGTGGAATAAAGGAATGTGCAGTTATTGCTAGACAATAAGAAGACATTATTATCATTAGAAATTATTATTGCAATAAGAATAATGTAAGAATGTTCGTTTCTATTGTAAGCGTCAAAGACCAAGAGACTGAAACATAAAGTCAGAAGGTTTAATGAGTTCCACACAGGTAATGTGAACAATGAAGCAACGGACTCTCCAGAAAGGATAGAAGAGAGTCCTGAGACGTGCACAAAATCTTCATGTGTTCCGATACATTCCATACGTCTGCACCCCTCGTGGGCACGTTTCATTTACCTTAGTGTTAGTAAGTCAAGATACTAGTTTGATGTAGCGCTGCACTGCTAGAAAAATACTTTACAATAATAATATGAAAAGAACTGGCACGGCATAGAAGGGAAACAGTGCCCTCTACTGTTATTAATGTGGTGTAGCAACTGGCCAAAATACCGAATGTTAAACTGCAATATCCCACTATATGTACAACTAATCAGTGTTCTCTGGTTTATAGACTATGAACGTAAAAATTGTATTGTTACCTCTGTCTCTGTTATTACGTTTTCACAAGGTATATTTTGTTAAAGTTATGAAGTAGCTACAACTGAGAAAAAAATCACCTTGAAACATATATTTGCCTATTGATATTCAATCTAAACAAAAAGAAAAACATGTGACGACGACATCTTGACTTTTCTTCTATTAAATAATAAATCATTAAAAATAATGTACGTAATGTACGTATCGTACGTTTAAAGACAGCGGTGGAAGTGCGGTCCCTGGTTTAGGCCTGTCCCACTTCAGCAAGATTGCGGCTACACTGAGGAGGACACACTCTTGACCGGAAGCTTGAAACCACACTTTGAGGAGTACCTCGAAGGGTCCCTTCAAAAGGTGCATTTGGCGAATTGACACACGGCCAGGGAGGTAGAACAGGAATCATGACACAAAGTGATCGAGGTTGCCTCTCCACAGATCTGACCTGTAGCAACTTGTCTCTATGGAGACAGAAATTTTCCACATCTTCATTTCTGTACATCTCACATTGACCATTTAATTCTGTAATGTCACAATGATAGAAATAAAATAATATGATTTTTTTCTGACAAGTACCCTACGTTCACAAACTCTGAAAAGCACCATTTGATTTCTGAGGAGCGTGACGGAATGAAATGAGCAGAGAGCACATAAAACAGACGACATGCTCATTATATCTGCAGCATAAACCAAATATTGTTTTTTCTTGACTTTTTAATCACATACTTTAATTCGTAAGCTAAAGGTCCAGTGTTGTCCTATTAATGTGATTTTTCTCATTATCGGTAGCTGTCCAACTGAGGATCTGTTTCATCTATGACAGCCATTAGATATTCCTTTGTTTACATTACATTACATTACAATTGTCACATTATGAAATTAAATAAAAATGTGTATTTAAAAAAGTTCAAATTAAAATTGCTAGAATCTTAATCCTAAGTACATTTTATCCATTGTAACAAGATAATTTTCTTATTTTAAGTGGGCTTTGACTTGGCAAATCTTATTGAGGGACTAATGTGTGTTAATGTGCAGACCAGTTCACCAGTCTAGTGCTTCTTCTAACCTTCAGTGGCAGATATGTTTATAAATGTCTTTCTTCTTCTCTGCGGTTTCCTCTTGGCTCCCTGCTAGGCCTGTCAAGATAATTGCTATATTGACATAACATTCAATACATGAGAGCTAGAACAATATATTTGGGGCTCAATATTTACCGTGCATCAATTTCTTTGCAATAGCGATAAGGTTTTTGCTATTTTTATGTAATAAGGTAAGAGTTGAGCTGTAAAGTACTTTCAGTATCATCGTTTATAGCAATATTTCTCTGTAGCAATATATCATGCTTCAAAATGTGTAATCGTGACAGGCCTATTCCCTGGTGGGTTCAGTAACACAGCCCTGGACAGACTAGAGTATACTGAGGCTCATTTTGGTCCCGTAGGCAAGGAGGGTCAAGTGTCTTGCCTTACCGCAGTATGCAGAGTCTGTGGTGCGTGGTATTCCCAGTGGTCTTCCATTTTTACTACCAGGAACAACCCTTGTAGCTTCCAAGATCTGAGAAGAATGTATATCGACAAGGCCACATATTAAAGGTCCTATATTACATAAAACTAACTCTTGACTCTTGTGAGCTGTAAGACATGTTATAATGTTGTTACCTCATCGAAAACATACCCGCGTGTGTTAAACTTGTGTGAATGAAACAAAACACAACCCCAGGTATGTCTATGATGAAGAAACAATATTATAGCATAGATTAGAAAAGAGTGCAACATGAACTGTTTAAGATGAAAAGCAAATGATCAACACAGGTGCTTGCATCATTGTTGTGTTCAGTAAATGTACCTTGTAATCCAGAATTGACTTGACTGCCTTAAAGAAAATCAAAGTTACTAGAGGCCAATTTGAGACAGTATTTCTGAGTGTCTTACACAGAGCAGGAGCTGATGATACAAGTTTTTTAATAATCACCATGACGACAAAAAGAAAACATTCAAAAACATGAAATATTCAATTTGGTGCGTTCTCCTCTGAGCGATGTGACAATGCCGCCAGACGTCCCACGCTCTCCTTTGTTCCTCCCTCTCTCTGTCTCCCTCTCTGTCTAGTCTCTCTCACTCTCCTCCTTTTCTCTCTTCCTCTCTTTTTCCCCATCTTCTCCCACTCTCCATTTTTTCTCTCTCCTTTCTTTTTTCTTATCTTTTATTTTCACATTGTTCACATTGTTAAAAAACCTTCAAGACATCATCATTGCACCATTTTACAGAAGCATAAACTGTTAAGTTGGGAGAATGTCATCAAGTATTCAAACCTCTGTCTAATATATAAAATCATTAATGGTCTGTCATCCCCTCCACTCAATCAGTTTGTGAACACAAGAACCAGCTCTCAGAAGGTCACACGAGGGTCTGCCCGAGGAGACTGTATCGTTCCTCTGAGGAGAAGTGTCTTCAGTCAGAGTGCCTTCTTAGTTACAGCTGCACAGGACTGGAACTCGGCCCCTCAGAACATCCGAGAAATAAGCACCTATATTCTGTTCAAAAAACATTTAAAAAACTGGTTCATAACACATCAAACATGTCTGCATTATCATTACTAATGACTCCCCCCTGACTAACCAGACAAGCACTTGTGTTTTCTCTTGAGTTGGATGTTGTGGAATGGCTGTGGACTGTCTGTATAATGCCTGTGTTTTGTTTGTCCTTTCTGAACACTTTTGTTTACAGTGTTTGTTATATCTGTTTTTAGTGTTTTTTCTATACTATATTGTAATTTTCACTTTATAATATTTTACTCTTGTTTTTAGGGAGACAGGTCTGCCATCTGTCCAGGGACAACAGATGAAAAATAGCCTTTTGGCTAATTCTGGTGCATTTGCAGCAATGCTATTAATGTACACTGTCCCTGTCAAATAAACCAATAAATAAATAAACATTGTTATTGTACTTGTAGCAAAGGTATTGCAGTAGTGCCTCTCAAATGAGTAACTAGGCTGTAAGAATGGTCTTTGTTTGGTACAGGTTTTCTCCGAATAGTCAAAAAATAGTCAATTTAACAACTAAAGAAATTAAACTGGATTCATAATTAAACTGGATTTTTTATATAGAATTCAGATTAATATATTGGAAACAGGACATTACTGCCAAGAACCACATCAAAAACTTTGATTCACCCCTCACTTTACTCTCTCCCTCTCTTTTCTCCACAGAGGCGTTTGACCTTGTCCTCCGTCACGGCCGCAATTCCACCCTCTCCCTGCTGAGGGCGGAGTTTCCTGCTCTGGGCAGTGGGGTGCACAGCCTGGTGGGACAGCTCTATATGGACATGTCCCTGTACATCCTGGGCTCGGACTCGTCTGTCAACCACATGGTCAACGTCCTGTACGGTCGTCTCTTCCCTTTGGCTTATCGGAGGCTTTTGGGCGGCCCCACACCCTCCTCTGTGTCCGAGGAATGTCTGAGGGGGGCCTGGAAAGATTCTGGAGCTTTTGGACCTTATCCCAAACTCCTAATGACCCGTCTGTCGCGCTCTCTCCTGGCCACTCGAGTTTTCCTCCAAGCGCTAAACCTTGGCATTGAAGTGGTCAATACTACGGACCACCTGCGCCCAGGGAGGGACTGCACGCGCTCCCTGCTCCGGCTCTGGTACTGCCCCCACTGCCAAGGGCAACTGGAGCCCGTAGCCTGTAAGGGACTGTGCCAGGCAGTGATGCAGGGCTGCCTAGGGGGCGCTGTGGAGGTGCAACCCCATTGGAGGACATACGTGGAGGGCCTGGGGAGGTTGGCGGGGGGTATGAGAGGGGAACAGGACATGGAGGGTGTGGTGCTGAGGCTGCCCTCCATCATCAAACTGTCTCTGAAACATGTGGTCAACGCCAAGACCAGGATCACTACACTGGTGAGTTTGTTAACTATTGTTACACCTATCTACTATTAAAGTGTGACTAATCAGCTAACCATATTCTGAGAAGAGCTTCTGAGCTGGGAAATATCTAAAGAAAATAACTGATGGGGGAGGAGGGGTGGAGTTTAGACATATGAGTAACAGTGTGATTGGTCTATCAGGTATCCACATTTCAAACTCCGCCTCTGCATCCAGGTGTTTATAATGAAAGCAGTCTGGTAATATGTCACATAGTACTTAAAATTGCAGTAACCACTAGAAGTTGCACACACTCAGGTTTTGAACACAGTGCTGCAAATGTAACTACGTTGCACTCAAATTGCCAACAAGGACCAGGAACAGTAAACAGTGCAATTAAAACACCATATGCAGTTCAAAAGCAAAAGAAAGTGCTTAGATCCACTTTAAAGGTCCAGGTGGAGGGTCTATCATTGTGCTTGTCTCTGTTGTGTCTGTGGAAAGCCTTTGTGTATATGTGTATATTTGCATATATTTGTGTGTGTGTGTATACACTGCCTGGCCAGAAAAAGGCACTACCAAAAAAAAGATCACACACTCTAATATTTCGTTGGACCGCCTTTAGGTTTGATTATGGCACACATTCGCTGTGGCATTGTTTCAATTCTGCAGTGTCACAGGATTTATTTCCATCTAGTGTTGCATTAATTTTTCACCAAGATCTTGCATCGATGATGGTAGAGTCTGACCACTGCACAAAGCCTTTTCGAGCACATCCCAAAGATTCTCAATGGGGTTAAGGTCTGGACTGTGGTGGACAATCCATGTGTGAAAATGCTGTTCATGCTCCCTGAACCACTCTTTCACAATTTGAGCCCCATGAATCCAGGCATTGTCATCTTGGAATATACCCGTGCCATCAGGGAAGAAAAAATCCATTGATGGAATAACCTGGTCATTCAGTGTATTCAGGTAGTCAACTGACCTCATTCTTTGAGCACAGACTGTTGCTTAACCTAGACCTGACCAACTGCAGCAACCCCAACCTATTTGCTTAGTTAAATCCGGGTGGCGACTTTTTTTTTCCGGCCAGACAGTATATATACATATGAAACTTCACCAGAATACATAAAGTGCACCAGTACATTGTATAATGTTCACTATTCTTTCTAACTGAAAACTAAGAAAAGAAAAATACACATTAAAATTCTACAGTTATTTAACATACACATGATGTATGTTCAATAAATATTCCAGATCTTGTGGTTCATAGTTAGCTGGACAATTTCCCTATTATAGATGTTTTACACAGAAAGAACATGTAAACTTCACATGCATCTAAAGAGCCCATCTAGAACCCCGGACCTTCTTGTTGTGAAGCAGGAATGCTAAGCCCTCATCCACAGGGCTGCACTGAAAGGGGTATCATTCAGGATAAATGTCTGAGGCCCAGATACTGTGAGACTGAAGAGACTTATTTGAGATTTTTTTTTAAATGTAACTGTCTCTGACTGAATTAGACTTATTTGATTGCAATATTAGGAAATATAAAAGAAAAAAAAACAGTTTTGCAACATTTGTGTCTGTGGGGAATAATGAGAAATTTATGTCTCATTTCGTCTAATCACATCTAATAGTTAGGCCTATTGCATCAGAGCAAAATGGTTTCAAGGCACTGAGGCAATTATTTGCCTCAGTGCCTTGCCAAGTTTTAAAAATCTGTCACTTTCTAAGTGAACAAAAGATGCACTGTTGTCTGTGGAAATATTCCACAGTATAGAATAAAACATATATATCTCAATGGAAACAAGCGGGTGACACAGCTAAGCTAAGTTATAGGTCAAATCTGTGACCCCACTTACATTAAGACATTTTTCAGCAATAAAAGCACCTGTATTTGAATGAATGCATGTTAGGTAAGTTTAATTACATACTTTAAGTGCTTTGAGTGCCTTGAAGGTGGAAAAGTGCTGTACAAAAATGTGACCACATGTATGACCATACTGTGGAACATTCCAGCCATCTCCATGGAGACCAGCAGGTGGCATATCCTTCACTAGAAAAGTTGCACAGTGCTCCTTTAAGCATACTGTGAAACAGCAAAATAGTGCTAGCATAGAGAAAAGAGTTAGCACACTGACATGATTATAATTGGCTCTGTCTGATGTAAACGCTTCTTCTCTGATAAGTCTGCTATGATGTGAGGTCGGGTGAAGTCCTCATTAAAATTACAATTGTTTCTGGCCAGAGTTCTTACAGCTGCTGTAGACCTGCTCTGATCCCTGTGTAACCAGCCTCCAAACTGCATCTTTAATTTAATAACAGTTTTAACCCCTCTTACTCCCAGTGCGACTCAGACAGTAAAACCAAGAAACAGACTCAGGGAGGATCAGCTTTGGTTTTCGGTTTCTTGTTTTTTTCTTCAGTCAAAAGTTATATATGACTGAATTAGTTATGGCCCAGAAGACGTCAGTGGTTAGCTACCTCAAAATTGACTATGCATTTGTGTTTAAGTGTATTTAATTGTATTTTTTTATCCACTAAGATTTAAATATCTCATGTTCATTTTACATATGTACTTTTCTCCATGATGATTTTATTGCTTTGCCTGAAATGTTCCACAGTTTGTCAATAAATGTATCTTTCTCCAGATAAGCAGGTGACACCACCAGGCCAAGTTACAAGTGAGATATGTGGAAAGGTAAACCCAATTACATTAGGAACCCATGTTTTGCAAAGGATTTTTTTTAGTAGTATAAACACTTATAGCTTAACAAATGCCAGTTTAGTAGTTTGAAATCTGTGGACAGCGCACTTCAAGCAGACAGAGTGGTCTTGTCTTTCACCTGTGGCTAAAAACTTCATGAGAACTATCGGCACTGGTGTCAAACAGCAGCTCTACATCGCCCACTCATACAAATATACATGATCCGAACCCTTTTAGTGCTGCCTAAGTCATTCATGTGCACACTAGAGAGAGTGGAGCCGCTCTGAGACCACCCGTCTCAAGCACTCTTGGAGCGGGCTTTTAATGTGAATCAGAATGTGACTGTTGGGTTCACAGCAGCCCTTGCGCACCACTCTCAGAGTGAATGCTCTTTTACATCAACCTAGCAAGTGGCAGTGTGAAAACAACCTGAAAGGACACAATTATTGTTTCCCCACGCATTAATTTAGTTCCAGCAAGTGACATGAACCCAAAGTCCATCGCTAGCTCAATACTAATGTAAGACATTTAGATTTAAAGGAACACTATGTAACTGTTCAAGTGGAGAGTCAGCTATTTTAGTTACCATGGAGATGCTCTTGCTTTGTCTGTAATGGTCAGCTGTATGGCATTATGTTTAAATCTTTCATTTATTCAATTAAAGGTGTTATTAAATCATGAAAAGTATGCATTCTGACAGTGAGCGAACCAGATCTAACCTGGATCTTGACCCGGTGGTGCCAGTTGTCTCCTCTTTAAGGCATACTGTGGAACTTTCCAGAAAAAACTATGACATCTCCATGGAGACAAGCAAGTGCCACACCTTTGACCAAAAATGTATAAAGAGCACCTTTAAACACTTACATATATTAATGATTTCAGTTGTTTGTAGAGTATTATCTCTCCGTCTAACCTCAGTGACTTTGTGCAGGTGTAGAGGGTGTTTTTCTCACAGGTCACACACAGAACAGGTTCTGTGGATGAGGTCCAAACCTGTTTCACAGTGAGTCTGCTCAGTTGCATCAGTATCACCCTTTGGCTTCAGAGAACACACAGTACACAGAATACACAGCAGTCTGACGTTTAATGACAGAATACAGAGAGCACAGCAGATACGCAACTGAGAGGGTTTTATGTATTGCTTATACATATTTTTGGGGGTTGTGCTTTGCTTTGGGTGAGTCACAAATCCCACAAGAATATGATTTTAACATATTTCATCATACATTTTTCCTGCATTTGAGGGATGTGCATCACAAAATGTGGTGACAGTGGCTCAGGGGTTAAAGCAGTGGCCCCCCAACCTGAAGGTTGAAGAATCGATTCCCGATCAGACCAAGTTCTGTCGTTGTGTCCTCAAGCAAGACACTTGCCTATATGAAAGTGGTGTGTGCATTAGTGTTGGTGGTGGTCGATTGATTTGATTCAGATTGCCCTCACTTCTGTCAGTCTGCCAAAGGGGAGCTGTGGCTTCAGTTTACCAATGTGGAGTGAATAAATAAAGCAATGCAAAGTGCTTTGGGTGTTTTGAAAGGAGCTGTATAAATCCATTACACTACAAGAAGCATTGTGATTGGATTGTCCCAAGCTTGGACTTGGAATGCAGATTTTCCTGCATTTGAATAGAAAGTAGGAGGGACTTGAGAGCCAGGCTAGTAAAGTTCTTTGTGTAAGCCATTACCTCTTGTTTCTAGTAAGTGATGATATTGTAAACAGTATTATCAGCAGCCTCTTTGTGCTGTTGTTACTGTGATAGTGTAAGGTCCAGGGCAGCTCTGAGCCTGTCCCTTACCTGACCCTTCCTCCCTCTCCCCCCTCTCCCCCCTCTCCCCTCTCTCCCCTCTCTCCCCCTTTGACAGATACCCCCCTCCCACCCCCCTTAACCCCTAACCCAAACCCATTTCAGTAAAAGTCCAAAGGTGTGAGTGACCACTCCCCTGTGACTACACATTGTACACTCAGCACCTCACACTGAACCACTTATCCTTCAGCATGTGTTTACTGAGCCAGGATCTGCTTTCTACAGCTGCTGGAGGAGGCTCGAATTTGTCAGTTCACATTTCAAGTGGTGCTTGAAACTAAATTTTTCCAGTCAGACCCGTCAGAGAAAATAGTGTAATAGTGTAACTGTATTACTGCATAGGAAAGGTTGCTTTGTTTTGACAGCTGGTTTGATAATTATAAAAGTTAATATCTGAGTTATTAATCTTGTTTGTTTTAAGTACATGCAATTTGTTCTGGACAAAACATGGAAGCAAACTGATTTTATTAATCAGAAAGCAGTGGACAAATAACAATATTTAGATGGCTTTTAGTGTCAAGAAATACACCTCAGTTTAATCTATACAACAAAAATCAGATTTTTGAATCATTTAAAGACGATGTATGTAACATTTCTCATCAGGGGTCTACCACCTTTTTGTAACCATGGAGATGTTACTGCCTTGTGTGGAATATCTATTTCTGAATTATACGTATTGTATTGAATAACTAAAACTGGATAGTAGTGTATGATTTATAGGTATCTAACTGCACTAGATGCACTAGATGATTAGATTTAGTTCTGGAGGAATGGATCTTATATACACTCAATTTCAATTAGTGACTGCTGAAGTTAGCGAGCCCACTTCTCCACAGATCTGATCTGTAACTTTGCCTGGTGGTGCCATTCGTTTGTCTCTGTGGAGATTGACACATTTAATACTATATTGTGGAACATTCCAGGCAAAGAAATAAATCTCCAAATCTCCAGACCTTTAAATGTGGCCACAAAGCAATCCTTCTGGAAGGTTCCTGTAGTTCCCGTTTGTAGGTTTCTAGGTTACGGAGGTCCAACTATTTCTTCATATAACAAATCCCCAAGCCCAAAGTCTAGACCACAGACCTGTTCATCATCTGAGCCCTGTCTGGTCTGTCAGAGGCGTTACAGTGAGGAAGATCTATCAGTGCAAAGCAGCCCCACAGCGCTCTTCTGTCTAAAGTCAGTACTGCACTCAATCACACTCACACATATCCATCTCTCTCTCCGCTCAAAGTCCTGTTCATTTCCACCAGTCAGGTTTTGATCGATGCACAGTGGTCCCATACTCCTTCAGGGTTCTCTCTCTCTGTCTCTCTCACACTTCCCTTTTCACCCTTGACCCCTTCCTTCCTTTCTCTATATCTCTCTTCCTGCCCCCTGCCCTCTCTCTGTCTCTCTCTCTCTCTCCCTGTCTGTCTCTCTCAAGCTATCTGCCCATCCATGTCTCCTTAGCACCTGTCTCTCTTGCTCCCTCACTTTTCACCCTCACCCCCTCTATCTCCCTCCTTCTACCCCTCTTTCTTGTATTCCCTGTGTCCATATCTCTCTATCCTTCTTCCTCTCACTAGCTCTATATCTATGCCTCCCACTCTCACTCTCTGCCCCCCTTTCTCTATCTCTATCTATCCCCCCCTCTCTCCCTTTCTCCTTCACTCTCTCCACACCTCCATACATCTTTGTGTCTTCCTCTGCAGTAACCGGTAAAAATAGAGCTTCATAAATCTTGCATTTCTCCACCAGCGGACGAGAGGTAGAGAAGACATCAAACAGCGGGATGGGACGGAGGTCTGATGGGGGAGAGGGGGGAGAGATGAGGGGAGAAGAAAGGTAGAGGAAGATGGAGTGAGGAGGGAGAGAAAGGAGAGAGAGGAGGAGGGGAGAGAAAGGAGAGGACAGGAGGGAAGGATGGAAACAGAATATTGAGGAGGGGGTGGGGGGGTTTAATTAAACCTTTTATGTATTAAATAAAGAGAGAGGGAAGAGGAGGAGAAGAGAGGAGGGGATGTAAGAGAGTGAGAGAGGAGAAGAGAGGCGGGGAGAGAGGAGGATAGAGAGGAGAGAGGGGTCCTGGCTGTCCTCCCTGTGTCTCTATCTCAATATTGGCTCAGTCTCTCCATGAGGTCCACCATGTGTAACACTCTGGAGGAGTTTTATACACTGTGTTATTCAACAAGGGCAGCAGAGATGGTATACATGTTAACCCACTAGTACAAAGGTTGTCAGTTAAATTAGATTACAGCATACAGCCATTGTACTATTGGGCAATACACTTTAGACAACTTGTGTGACAGCCAGGTGATTAGTATTGGTGTTAATAAAAGAGAAGGTGCATGGGACATATGACAAAAGGGGCCTGTATTCAGCACCATGGACAGGGACTATCTGGCATTTTATCATTTGATATTTTCATACTGTTTTAGACTAATAAAATGTTTTTTATTGTTTAGATAATTAGCAAGAAAAACAATGGAATATTTAATTTAACTACTGCTTCCTCATGACTTTCCCACCATTTCAGTTAGAGGTGGTCATTATCTTGAAATCCAGTCCTAGTTTAGACCATTTGGGGTAAAGAGTTGACTGACCCAAATGCAAATGTTGGTTCAGTTTCTCTTCAGAAGCCCATCATTAACACCTTTATTTTTATTCACCTCATTTGTAGGATTTGTGAGCTCAGGTCCATCCCCACTGACACACCAAAACAATCCCAAACTGTAGAAAGCACTAATTAGACCTTTGTTATTATTTATTCATCCTCTCACTTTTGGTTTTGATTCTGTTCAAACTGTTTAATTGAGTTGTTCACCCTGGTTCAAATGGGATAGGATTTCAGGTACGATAGAATTGCATTGGTAATATATTTTATGGGAGATAATACAGTAGCATGATTTGTCCAGATTATAGACTGTATAAAAAAGTGGATCAGGTGAGTGTGATGTCACCCATAGCTCCAGCCAAATGAAGCTCGTCAAGGCTAGCAGTTATATGGACGAATTTGGAATATTTGTAACTCCAAACTCGAGTATCATAGCAACTAAAGAGCCAATCTGGAGCGAGGCTGTTGAAGGTAACACCTCTTACTGCCTGCATTGCTAGTTTAGTAGGGAGCAGGCACTGTCAGTTAAGCTTATTGCTAACGCTAGTGGGAGCGACCTCAGGGAAAGAAGACGCCTCATTTGTCTGTTATTAATGTTCATATCTCGGACACAATAGCAAATTAAAATACCAGGATCATGTAGAGCGAGTTAATACAAACATTTTAAGACCAAAATGACGAGGCTCAGTGCAGCAGTTACAGAGAGAGGGGTGACATTTCTTCAATGTAAAGTGAATTTGAGTCGATGAAGCCGGAAGTACGCCTATAAGCGCTTCCTATTGGGATTGCAGCGACTAGCAGGTTAGCTATGTCCATTTATTTATGGCCCAGAAGAATTGACTGAAATATGAACTGACAAGCTAATACAAGAATCACATTTCAGAACACATGTGTACAGACCTAAGATTTTGTAAATTTATTTTTTATTTATAATTTTACAACATGTCCTCTATAATGGACACCGGGGACATTTTGGTGTCTTTTTGGCTTTTTTTGACAGTTGCCTCAGAAAGTTTTCAGACTCCCTTTTCATTTCTGCAGTTTCATTGTAGTCCAGCCTCAAACTAACTCCTGTTGTCCCGAACATAATAGTACCCTATTACCCCCTAGTTAGTCAGAGGAACACACAGAGCCAGCTAACTAACTGCTTTGAAATTGGCAGCAAGATTGTTGGCAGTGGGCCCTATGTTCCTCGGTACCTTCCCCGTCTATAGAATGTGGGGAACAGGGGAACATGGATACGCACCCGCCTTGCTGGTTTAATATTTAATTGAGTCAGAGATAGCAGAAAAAATACTTAATCCTTTTAAATTTGATATTTGTCTGTAAACCAATGCACACACAAGAGTTCAAGTAAGCAAATAAGAAGGAATGAAAAACATGTTGACTCAGGAGGACAGACTGATAAATTTGGTGCCATAGTGTGGCAGTGTGGCAAAACAATAACAATAACAGTACATATTCCCATGGAGAAATGTAGGTCCCCACGGAAACGTTACATAGTGCACCTTTAAGTGTTTGCATTAAATGAATAGTTAAATGAAGTTATACATTACCATCTTAGTTATTCCTGCTTCCCTATGATGAGTAAAACTCCCACATATTTAGTTCTTATAGAGTCAGAGATTCCCATTGGGCCCTGTATATTTCAGTCTTGCCTTAGTTTTAAAATCCATATTCACATTCCCACTGACCTGGCATCATAAAGACAGACTTAATTTGTGTCCAGACGAGAAAATCCATGTATCCTCCTCGGCTCTGACACAGCGGCTCTGGTTTCTGTTACTTTTGCCCTGAGAGCCCGAACGCCGGGAGCAATCGACTACAGCTGTAATGTGAGGACTGTAATGTAAAGAGGGAGAAGGGGGAGGGAGAGACGGGCAGGATGGGAGAGAGGAGGAGAGAGGGAGAAAGAGAGGTGGATGGGGGGTGCAGAAAAAGATGAGAGGGGAGAGAGAGATAGAGTGAGAGGGAGAGAAGAAGAAAGAGATCAAAAGAGGGGAATGGGGAGAAGGGGTATAGAGAGGAGAGGATGGGGTCAAGGGGACAAAAGAGAAGTAGAGTGAGAGAGAAAGGAGAGAGAGAGAGATAAGGGAGGGCGATGAAAGAGAGCCAGAGGGTAGAGAGAGTGAGGGGAGAAGAGAAAAGAAAGGAGAGAGAAAGGAGTAAGATGGAAAGTGGAAAGACAGAGGGAGGGGAGAGAAAGGAGAGAGAAATGTATTATGTCAGTCGAAGAAACCTTTACATTCGCACCTCATGGTATTTACTAAAGAAAGAAAGAGAGGAGGGAGACAGAAAAAGGGCAGAGGGGGTGAGAGAAAGGTAGACAGATGTTTAGAAAGAAAAACAGAGGCAGGGATAGAGAAAAGAGGAAGGCAGAGGAGAAGGGGTTGAGAAAAAGGAGGAACAGAGCCGAGATATGGAATGAAAGAGAGGAGAGAGAGAGGAGATGTTAGATGAGATAGAATAATGAAAAGATAAATGAAAGAAGGAAAAAAATGAATGAATAATTTAATGGAAGAGTGAAGAAGAAGGGAGGGATGGGGAGGATAAAGGGATAGAGAAAAGAGGGGTTGTGGGGTTGAAGGAGAGAAAGGGAGAGAAAGGGTAGAGATGCTGAGTCAGACTGCACAGGGATCCTCCAGTCCCCAGACACAATTACACTTCCACCAGAACAATGGGGCTACAGCTGTGACATATTATATATTTTGTTTTGTACGAATGTTACTGAGTTTAAGTTTCAACATAAATAAACCTGACACTGACAAATAATAAAATATATCTAATCTATTTTTCCCTTCTGCTGTGTGATGGGAGCATACCTCCACAATATTGGGCTTAACTTTGGCCAATGAAATGAAATTAGGAGTTTAAAGGGAAGTTAAGTTTATTTGTATAGCGTAGACAATTTGTACACAGTAATTCAAAGTGATTTACAGAATAAGAAAGAACATAATCAAAATACAAACAAATCAAAACATAAATAATCATCGTAAAATTAACATTAAAATAAAAAAGTGTAGAATAAAAACCTTTCAGTCATAGGCACAGCTAAACAGAACTGTTTTGAGCCTGGATTTAAACATTCAAAGTCAAAGTGAAGGCCTGTGTCACATCTTCAGGAAGATGTCATCTTTTAGCTGCATAAAACTGAAATGCTGATTCCCCATGTTTAGAGGCTGGACCCGGAGGTCCTCAGAGTGTGAGATTCATATGGCACTAACATGTCGGAGATGTGCTTTGATGCCATGGACAGAGCTGCTTTAGTTGATTAGTAAGTCTATTCTCTGAACCACAAGAAACAATAAGCAGGAGACCTGAACACAAGATTTATGTGCTCGTACTTCCTGGTTCTAGTCAGAACCCAAGCAGCATTCTGGATGTGCTACAGCTGTCTGTTTAGTTTCTCCAATGTAACGCTCACTGCACTCTTCACTACACTGGATGGAGTAAACTACATTACTCTGTTTATGGCTCGGGGTTTTGTCCTTAGGGTGAACCAATTTTTGCCTTAAAGTGTTTGTGGGTTTGAAAAAGACAGGAATCACATACTAACTTGCTCGTACCCCAGTCACACTGTCTCTGAGATTACAAAACTCCTCCCAAAAGTTTTGTCAACACACCAAGGAGCTAAACAGCTGATTGTGCACGTGGGTGCAGTTGACACCAGAATGAATGAAACTGAAATCTTGAAAAAGCATTTCATTGAATTATTTGAGGAGCTTGATAAAGTGGAGGTTAAGACTTTCATCAGTGGACCTCTTCCTACCATAGACAGAAGGAAGATGGACAAATTTACCCGGCTGCTTCAGCTGAACACATGGCTGTTCAACAAATGTGCAGCCAGAGGACTGCACTACATTGAGAACTTTGATCTTTTCTGGAAATGAGAGGACCTGTTCAAGGGAAATGGCCAGCACCTGAGCGGAGGTGGAGTAAGAGTGTTGACGGATAACCTCCTCCACGCTCTGAGAAACCGGCCTGGACAGGGTCCTGGGCCAGTGAGAGAAAAGAGGAATGAGAGAAGCATCCTTGCTTCGCCAGCCAGAGACCAAGCCAATGTGTCAGCACCAGCAGCAGCACCACAACTACAACCACCACCTCCCCCAGCGAAGGAGTCACCACCAGCAGCACAACCATCTCCCCCAGCGAAGGATTCAGCAGCACCACCACCTCCCCAAGAGAACAAATCAGCATCATCACGACCTTCAAAAGTGAAGGATGCATCTCCAGCGTCACTTACCTCAGGGCCCACATCACAGGCCTTGAACCTGTCTGTGACAGCCCCAGCAGAGGTTTCAGTCACAACAGCACCCACATCACCTCCCCAGCCCACAGACCAACCCTGGGTCCCCTTTGCTACATCCACTCCCTCTAGGGACTCCTCACTCTCCTTTTCCTCCCCACCTTCACCTATGGCCCTTCCCGACCATCTAGAAAGTCTCATCAGATCAGGAATTAAGATGGCTCCTCTCACACCTAATATAGAGCGATCAAGAGTTCTGGCATCAACTATGCTGAACTCTTCCCCGTACCCACCTATCCCCCCTCGTCTTTCACGCAAACTCCCCCCTGCTCCGCCTCCTCGGCCCTCACCTGGTCCCTCACCCAAACTCCCCCCTGCTCATTCACCTGGTCCCTCACCCAAACTCCCCCCTCCTCGCCCTTCCCTGCCTTCCCCCAGAGCTGTTATCAACAAGAGCTAGGACACACAGGGCCTCTGCTGTCTCAGGACATACAGTCATGATAAAGATAATATCATGCTGAGGCCCTGTGATGGAGCTATATCTACAGTTACACCGCGTAGACTGATTAACAGAAGGACAGTTAGACTGTCCAATCAGAGACATTTAGTTCACATTCCCTGTAAGAAGATAACATCCAGTCTTACTGAAACTAATCTGAAAGTTGCTGTGCTCAATGTCAGATCTTTATGTAATAAGTCCTTTTTAATTAATGATTTTATTTCTTCTTTTAGTCTTGACTTTATGTTTTTAACTGAAACATGGCTCGACAAAAACACAGGTAATGCAATTCTAGTGGAATCAACTCCACCCAACTTCAAATTTGAATCTGAAACACGAGTAAACAAAAAAGGTGGAGGTGTGTGCGCATTTTTTAGAGATAATTTAGTTACTCACAGATTGTCATTTGGAGTGTTTTCATCTTTTGAGTATGTTTCATTCAAAATGGAGCTAAAACAATCCCCCTCCATACTCTACTTAGTCATATACAAACCTCCCCAGCACTGTCTGAGTTTTATTGATGATTTTACTGAGATGCTTTCAGTCGTATGCACAGACTTTGATGGTTTAGTCATTACAGGTGATTTTAATGTACATGTGGATAATGTGTTTGACAGGAACGCTAAAGAGCTCAGTTCTGTCCTTGAAACCTTTGGTCTGACTCAGCATGTCAGTGAGCCCACCCACAACAGAGGACACACTCTGGACCTGCTCATCACAAAAGGAGTAAATATTTCAAATGTCAATGTGGTGGATGTTGCTCTGTCTGATCATTTCTCTGTCTTCTTTGACCTGTCTGTTATTCCCAAACCAGCGGCTGGTCCTGCAGTTGTTCGAAGAAGACACATAAATGATAGGACAGGTGCACTGTTCATGGAAATGATACACTTTGAAAATGCCTCATGTTCTGATGTTGATGATTTGTTGAACTCTGTAACTTCGAGTGTTTTGAATGTTCTGGACACCATTGCCCCGATGAAGGTTAAAATGGTTAAAGATAAGCAGAAAGCGCCATGGAGGAATGATGACTCGGTCAGGGCACAGAAAAGGGAGTGCCGGAGGGCCGAGCGGGAATGGCGCAAGTCAAAGCTCCAGGTTCATTGTGAAATTTACAGAGAAAAGATGCACATGTACAACCACAGTTTATGTAGAACAAGGCAAAGGTATTTTTCTGACATTATTGGAAGTTGTAGTAAAAACTCTCGTATCCTGTTTGCAATGGTAAACAGATTAACAAACCCCCCAGCTCCACTGCCGTTAGAACTAATTTCCACATCTAAGTGCAATGAGTTTGCAGTATTCTTTAATGACATGGTTCAGGGTATTAAAAATGCCATAAATTCCACAACACAAATAACAACCCTGCACCCACCTAGACACTTAGAGCTGACTCACTTTGCACCTGTAACTGATAAAACTGTCCAAGAGATTGTCACCAGTCTGAGTTCATCTACATGCTGCCTCGATGTGTTACCCACTAAATTTTTAAAGTCTGTGCTCAACAGTTTGCTGTCACCACTCACTCACATAGTTAGTATGTCACTTCAATCTGGAACATTCCTAAGCGCTTTGAAAACTGCGGTTATCAAGCCTCTCCTAAAGAAGAGCAGTCTTGATGCCACAATATTGAACAATTATCGACCGTTCTCAAATCTGACTTTTTTAGGCAAAATCCTCGAAAAAGTTGTTTACCAACAACTTATTAACTTCCTCGAAATGAACAACTCCTTTGATGTCTTCCAATCAGGTTTTAGACCCTACCACAGCACTGAGACTGCTCTTATCAAGGTGACAAATGACATCCGCCTGAACACTGATGCAGGCAAAGTCTCAGTCTTGATCCTGTTAGATCTGAGTGCTGCCTTTGACACTGTGGATCATGGGATCCTCTTACAGAGACTAGGGGACTGGGTGGGCATCTCTGGTACGGCACTAAACTGGTTCAAGTCCTATTTAGAAAACAGGGAGTACTTTGTTGAAATTGGAAAATGTATATCAGATAAAATGTCCCTGACCTGTGGGGTGCCCCAGGGTTCAATCCTGGGACCCCTGCTGTTCAATCTCTACATGCTGCCGTTAGGCCAGTTAATATGCAGCAATAATGTGTCTTACCACAACTATGCAGATGACACTCAGATCTATGTCTCACTAGCAGCAGGTGAATATGGACCAGTGGACTCACTCTGCCACTGCATCCAACAGATCAGTGTGTGGATGCAAAACAACTTTCTTCTGCTAAACTCAGACAAGACTGAAGTCATCATCTTTGGCCCACAGAAACATAGAGAAAGTGTCAGCAGTCACCTCCAGTCTCTCTCTCTAAAACCTTCAAATCAGGCTAGAAATCTAGGGGTAATAATGGACTCAGACTTGAACTTTAACAGCCACATCAAATCAATAACATCTGCAGCTTTTTACCACCTAAAAAACATTGCAAAAATCAAAGGTATACTGTCAAAGCCAGACTTGGAGAGACTTATCCATGCATTTGTCTCCAGTAGGTTAGACTACTGTAACGGCCTGCTCACTGGCCTCTCCAAACGAGCCTTAACACAGCTGCAGTACATCCAGAACGCTGCTGCTCGGGTCCTGACTAGAACCAGGAAGTATGAGCACATAAGTCCTGTGCTCAGGTCTCTGCACTGGCTTCCTGTAGCTCAAAGAATAGACTTTAAAGCAGCTCTGCTTGTGTATAAGTCTCTCCATGGCCGAGGTCCAAAGTATATCTCCGACATGTTAGTGCCATATGAACCATCTCGCAATTTGAGGACTTCAGGGACCAGCCTCCTGCTGGTGCCCAGAGTCAGGACTAAACATGGGGAATCAGCGTTTACGTTTTATGCAGCTAAAACTTGGAACAGTCTTCCTGAAGATGTGAGACAGGCCAGGCTCAAAACGGTTCTGTTTAGCTGTGCATACGACTGAAAGATTTTTATTCTGCACTCTTCTCTTTTAATGTTAATTTTATGATGATTATTTGTGATTATTTATGTTTTGATTTGTGTGATTTTAATGTCTTTCTTATTCTGTAAAGCACTTTGAATTACCTTGTGTACGAATTGTGCTATACAAATAAACTTGCCTTGCCTTGCCCTTGCCTAACTAAACAACTGCTCCATAAGAGGATGTACCAACACTGAGAGAGAGTTCCTCTGGACCCCAGTCCACCGTACATCTCCATCTTAAAGCCACTAACCACTCCTTTGAAGACAGTGAAGTTCAGAAAAGAAATGGTTTGAGAGAGGAGTTAAAGAAGCTATTTTTGTTAGGAAAGAGAATCCTTCCTTAAACAGAAATGGGGGCCTGAGACATAATCTCTCCCCCATCTACAACTCCATCCTCAGACCCAGAACAATGAGAACAATAGCAGGGTCGTTAAGGGCTGAATAGGGTAGTTTCAGCTGAAACTGGAGACAATAGCTGTTTACAGTTTCAGTGTAGTTAGCCTCTTCCCTAAAATAGATTTAAAGGCAGTGGCCACCAGCATTCTGACCAGAACTGAAGAAGCGGCTTGGATGAGCAGCGAAACATCTTCACTCCTACAAGATTTGTCCAGTTGACAGATTTAACTTTGTTGTTTGCAATGCTGCATATTAACTGACCTAAAAGCAGCATGTAGATGTTGAACAAAAGGGATCCCATCATTGACCCCTGGGGCACCCCACAAGTCAGGGTCATGTGATCTGAGACACAGTTTCCAAAAGTTAAAAGTTGATGGTGAGTAATCTGGAAGTTCATTAGTCATCATTTAGCTCAAAGTCTGTTAGATCTGTTTTAATTAAAGAGGGGGTATAATGCCAAATTGACATGTTGGAGCTTTCTACCAGTTTATCACATTGTTCTGTCATCAGAAACATGCCTGAAGTGGTTTTAGATGTCATCCATGCATGGCCCAATTCGAACTTTCTTTGCAGTTAGCAGAACTATTCAGTCTAATGCTCAGCACACAGGCCTACATAAATCCCACATGGCAATTTTCGATAAATATACAAAAGCAGGACAAAAACAATACACTACAACTTCACAATCCTTCTCTGATGTGCAGTTGGCGAGATGCACGCTGATTGTGTTGTGATTGTGTTGTGATCCTTCTGAAGAGGGAGTAACTTAAACATGTAAATATGTTGTTTTTGTTGAATATAGCATTTTCAAAACATGTATCATTATTTATACAGGGAGACCCCAATGAGAGCATCAGGCGCTCTTTCATTTTACAATACAGTACAATACAAACAAAAACAAAACAAAAAAGTGCATAGGTCCATTTAAAACATAAAAATTTGAAGTGCAATAGTGGTGCCAATGTATCCAGTTTTGCATGTCCTTGAAATATAGTTAATTTTTGGAAACAACATAACCAATTTTTAAATTATTATTATTATTTTTTTTCCCCCATTTCAGTTCTAATGTGTCCAGTTTTTAGACTTAGACAATCATAAGATCTTGTATCCAAAGTTCCCATATCAAAGTTCAACATGCAAGTGAAATATTCAGGCAGTCTATCAAAGTAGTCCCTTATAAATACATTTTATACCGAGCTGTTCTCTTCTGACAGATCGTGATGGCCAACCTTGTATACAGTGATGGATTTTAAAACGAAGGGCTGAGTGAAAGAGTGTATCTAAAGATTTCAGATTAGAGGCTGAAGTCTCCGTGTATACTATATCTCCATAATCTAATACAGAAAGAAAGGTTGCTTGAACAATTTATTTTCTACAATTCAATGGGATACAAGATTTGTTTCTACAATGAAATGATCATTTTAATTTTAAACTGTTACATAATGAGATATTTATTTTAAAGGATAAGTTTTCATCAAGTGAAAAACCCAAGATATTTGTAGGTGGTACCTCTTTGAATCAATGTACCATTTAGTGTATAAAGATTTGTAGCTTTCATGTTATCATATACTTCGCTTTATTTGCAATGATAATTTAAGATTTTTGAGGGAATTTTGGATTTCATTACAATCTTGCTGCAGTTTTAAAATCGCCTGATCAGCAGAGGGAGCACTTGCATACAAAACAGCATCATCTGCATATAAGTGTATGCCGATGCAAATGTATACGCCATAGAAATGTATTACCCTCTCTTTAAAGGGCCCTATTTTCTGATCTGTGTTATAATATTGTTTCCTCATCACAAACATACCTGAAGTTGTGTTTTGTTTCATTCACACGTTTAACTCAGAAACCCCACATATTTAGGCTGCATTCTTCTCTCCAACAGAAAATGGTTTGTCCTGTCTTGTGATGTCATATGATAATTCAGGAAGTGTGCCAGTATGTTTTTAAACTCCGCACACCTTCACTAGAATAATTTGAATAATTTCAGCCATGGAAATGCCAATCTCTACTGAACAAAAACAAAAAGGTAGCCGTTAACTTGAAAATCGCTGCTTCATGACATCATAAGGTGGAACAGAGCATTCTGAGCTTTGGAGATGTAGACAGACTAATACTAAAGTTACCTAAACATGGATGAATGAAGCAAAACACAACTACAGATATGTTTTTGGTGAGTTAACAACATTTTAACAAGGCTTAAAGCTCATAAGAATCCATTTTACGGACCTTTAAATCAAGTACAATTTCTTTTTCATATTAAAATATCACTCAGTTGCACACAATTATCAGAAATAATGGTGCCATCCTTTCAGTTTTAAATGTTCTTTAAAATAACTGAATCCACAATTCCACTCTTGTTTTACCAGATATTCATGATCTCCTTAGCTGTTAAAACACACTATAACCATGAGTTTTGGATTCTTGCAGTTAATTAGACGATAAACAGCCTCTTAAATTAGCGTGTAAAATGAAGGCTTGTTTGATTGCTCACTGGAGTTGATTTGACCTCCTCCTGAGAGAGAGACCTGCTGTGTTTACATGTGGCGTGTATGTAATTATTTCCTTTGAGATCCAGGGGCTGCTCTGCTCTGATAAAAACCCAAGAAGTCACGCTGTTTCTGGGTACAGCTCCACGCTCTGCCCCCTCTGGTGATCCTGCTCCAGCCGTGGTGTTTCGAAAACTGTTCTATTGTTTTAATGAAGCTGGTTCCTTGAAGAATGGCAAACTGATTGTGAAATAAACCAGGCGCTATGGAGAGAAACAGATGGAGAAAAATACTTTGCAACAGATAAAATGTGTCCCTTTTTCAGTAAATGTTTAGTTTTTAATCTTTTCATAGCTCCTTGCTTCCCCACATAGTAAGAGGCATTTAACAGTTTCATTATGGTCGCTCGGCAAAACATGCTTGACTAATGACTGTACTCTCAGACCCAATAGTCAGTTTTGCAATATAGTATGTTAAAAATGGCAGTATTCAATTTTTATAACTGCACACCCCCTGATTTTGAGAATCAGGGGGTGTGAGGTTAGCATGTTAGTTGTTTTGCCATTACATAAACTCCACTCTGGTCTCTGAGAGTTGTTAAAACTGTTAATAAATTCTTATTGGTGAATAATTGGGAAGCTCAGATAGCATAAGGTAAGTGAGGAATAACTTTGGACCACTGCAAGTTGTTCAAAATAAATTAGTTGTGTTTGTTCATATTTTGAAGACAGTGAAAATCTGTTACAGCGCTTTTAAACCAATGGATTTTAAATTACGGTCCTTTGTACAGTTGTTCCTCTCCAAGAAGCCGCTGCTCTATCAGTATGCAGCTTCAGTGTACCAGACTTTTCACTTAAAACTGAGTGCCTACAATTAGCTGTTAACATTACATGGCAGAATTAAGCCCGGGCCAAGATTCTCCAGGGAAATTACACCTCCGGAAAACCATTCAGACCCAAGCTAAACACGAGCATCCATTTGCATTTTTATTGCACCTGTGAAAGATCTGCTGTCCATTATCAGTGAGGAGAATAGTTATGTATAGTGTCCCGCATGGACCAAAAGGGCTAAAAAGGGAATAAGATGTCCCAGATAGATCACTTATTGTTGTTGTTATTGGAGAGGTTGGGGTTGTGGTTCAAACATGAATACATTAAGAGGTAAAGCCACTCTTTTTTGAGTGGTTTTAGTTAAGATCCAACTATGTTTAAACAAGATATTTCCTGGCTAATTTCAAGACAAATACACAGATTTTTTTTTGGAGGGAATATGACTTTTTTGGTTGAAGATCCACTACCTGTTTGTATCCATGGAGATATTTCTTGCCTACAATTTTCCAAAGTATGGCATTAATGGTTATTACTGATCTGACCTGTAACTTGGCCTGGTGGCGTCACCTTGTCTCCATGGATACGTTTAATGTCATATCATGTGATATAGGCTTAGACATAGGATAAGGAATCATAAATGCATAAAGACAAGAAGAAAGGAACCAGAAAAGTTACATAGTGCTTATTTAATAAGTCAACAACATAAAAAAAATCACTCGCTGGACAGATAATATTGCTTAAAAATCTAAATTAATTAAAGCAGTCTGAAAACAAAAAAACTCAATAAAAGTAAATACAACTGTAACAAGATATTCTGAGTTTTTCATGTTGACAGTGTACACCTTAAACCGTCAGGTGAGGCCTTGCAGAGGAGACAATGAGTGCTTGTGATGCAAATCCCTCCTCTGTTCCTCCTGTAAAAATAAACAGGGACAGACTGCACCGGCTCAGATCAGGACAGAGGAGACAGAGGTATTCACTGAGGGCTCATCAATATTGCAGGTTTCTGTTTTTGGATTTAGGAACATAGAAATGAGTCTGAAGTCTAATTTTTGGTTTAGCCTGTTTTGCAGTAAAACAATCCTGGATTGATTCCCTGCTCTGCCACTTCACTGCATTTACGTTAGAAATTTAGAAATTTATCCACTGAATTTGGCCCATCCTTAAATGTCACTGGGGTTAAACCTGTCTGGAGCAGTGGGCGACTGCAATGCAACACCCATGGGACCCATTTCTAGATTGTGAGCTATAGGTTTCAGCTTTATAGGCATATTTTGAGAACATTTTGTTTAATTGCTATGGAAATGCTCCTAATTTTTCATCATTCAGACATCCATGAATAAGTTTATGGTCAGGAGTACCTCTAGCTGGAGGATCAGCTTAGTGCACATGTTTCAGGTTGACAATGTCTTTGCTTCCTGCATTCCAACTGTCTATCGTATTGTTTTGTATTTTTATTGATACTGTGTTTTTTGTGTGCTAAATCAGAATTAAAGGTACAGTGTGTAACTTTCTAGAGGTGGAACATTACTTGCATGATTATATGGAAATATCCCTCCTCCAGATCAAAAAAACATCTCAGGTTTGTAAAAATGCAAGCCCGCTCGGAGAAAGGACTAATGTTTTTTCTAGGTTTATAATGCAATAGACACAATCAAAATGAATAATCATGCTTTTAAATGTTACATACTGTGTCTTTAAGGACCTTCCCTTGTGGATCAATACAGGTTGTGTAAATCTTAACTGCATATACCTCTAAACCCTTTTCTTGTCTCTCTCTCTATCTTCTCAGATGAGTGGGATGTGTGGACATGCCCCCCAGAGGAGCGCTCGTTCAGTTGGACTCTCCCCTCTTCCCCATCCCCCCTCTGCTCCGGTGATCCGTCCCCCTCTCCCCTCTCACCCTCCCCCTCTCAACCCTGCACAGAGCTCCTCCTCAGACCCAGATGAGACACTGACCGGGCTGCGCAGGTGAGTTAAACAAGCACAAAATCACGGAACAATTTTTTTCTCGTCTTCTTTTTTTCTCATCTTCTTTTCTCAACCCCCTTTCACAGTCTTTCTCTCTCTTATCTTCTCTGCCTTTCCCTCTCCTACCTCTCAATCCTTGTTTCTCTTTTGGCCCTTCTCTAATCTCTCATTTTCCCAATTCCGATCCCCCTCTTCCCCTCTCATCTGTCTCTCTCATCTCTATCTCACCCTTTCTTTCCTTGCTCTATCTCACTTTCGCTTTTTATATTCTCCTCCTTTTCCTTCTCCACGCTTCTACCCTCTCTCTCTTTGCCTCTCTCTCCTCTCTAACTCACCCTTTCTTTCTTCTCTCTGTCTCTCACTCCCTCTCCCCGTTCTCTCTCTTTCTTTTTCTCCCCCTATCTCATCCTCTCTCCATTCTCCTTACCCCTTCCATAGCATCCCCAGTTGTACAGTATAATAACACTGTGCAGTATGAGCCTGGCCTCTCAGAGCTGTCTTCACATTAAAGTCCATTAGACACAAACACACACATATACACACACGCACACCCCTACACCGCACACCACCTCACACTGATCAAAACCAATATTAAAAATGCACTCAGTAACTTTTCCACCACCTCTCCATGGAGGTATTTGTTTAATCTAGCATTTACCAAGTTACAGATTTTCTTAGCACTCATAAATCCCTGGGCCTGTCACGATAACTGTAGTAAATATAGACGATAAACGATAAAACTGAAACTAATTTATGCAACTGACACAACAACCCAAGTGCAAGAGCAAACGCAAAAACTATTCTAAATGTGCAATATTGTTAAAAAATCATGAGCTGCAATAAATAAATAGCAGAATGAAACACTGTAGTACTTGGTTTGCATCTGTAATGAGTCATAAAAGTTATTTATTCAACCTTCTACAGCTCAAATCTTATCATTTTGCTAAAAAATTTGCCATGTACTGCAAACAAAAATGTACACACACTACATATTGACTCCCAAAAAATATTGGTCTATCTAACATATATTGATAAGTCGCTATAGTAATTATCGTAACAGGCCTATAAATGCCTTGAAAAAAACGCATTCTGCTGTGAGTGGACTCGCCTCTCCACATATCTGACTTGTAAACTGGTCTGCTTGTCTCAGTAGATTTATAAGTTTAAAGCAACAATGCTGAAAATTCCAGGTAAAGCATTAACACCTCTGTGGAGACAGGCAGGTGGTGGAACCTCTACCAGAAAACGTACATGAAGTTACATAGTGCACCTTTAATTTTTACTGCAACCACTGTTATATAACAAGTAACCCTTACAATGATTGTTTCCCTTTGTTATCTTCCCCTCTCCTCTCTCTCTCTTTTACACCTTCTCTTTCACCTTGTTCTCAACCTTTCTTCTCCCCTCCTCTCTCACCCCCTCTCCTCTCCCTCTCTCTTGTTATAAATGTCCTTGTATCTTTCACGTCCTTGTATCTTTCACACATTGATGTTCTTTCAGATTAAGTCTTGTCCCTCTCCTCCATCTTTCTCCCCACTTTTTCTTCCTTCTCTCTCTCTCTCTGCATTCAAGTCTTCTCTCTCTCTTCTCCTACTTTCAGTATTACAGTCTTCTCTCTCACTTCCTCTTTCTCTCCTCCCACTCTGTATTTAAGTCTTCTCTCTCCCTCTCTCTTTCTCTCTCTCGCTCTCACTTTCTCTCTCTCTCTTTTTCTCTCTCTCTTAAAGTCTTGTCTCACTCTCCTCTGTATAAATGTTATCTCAGATTGCATTGTCCCTCTCTCTCCTTCACAGAGAGTTCATTTTGAGCCTGAGGGGCTTCATCTCCTTCTACAGTGGTCTGGGAGAGGCTCTGTGCAGCCGAGAGCCACCCTCTGCGAACAGCTCCCTCTGCTGGAACGGACACGAAATGACAGAGAGGTAATGCACCACTAGGCTCCTATTAACACTTCAGTATATAAAAGCATATATAAAAGCACTCACTGACTCAAAGGTCATATACGCACAACAGACTGTGGAAGCTCTTTACTGCAAATAGTCTTCATAAAAATGTCATTGAAGGAAGTTACATTTTAGTGTGGAATGGACAAAATGGACAGTTATATCTTAAGAACATGTATGAACACACATATGTATGAACTGTGCTGGAGTAGTTATCTCTCTTGCCTTGCCAGAAAGCAGTGAGTTAAATTCTCAACTATTAATATCAAGTATTATTTGCTCAATGTCAGTTAGTAAATTTGTTTTTAACCACCTAAAACTGTTCTGAAGTTGTTTATGCACCTGAAAATATATTCATGTGAATATTAGCATTGTGCTTAAGATTTTGTTAAAGCTGGAAATAAGTATGATAGATTTAAATAGATACAAAAATCCTTCTTTCACTGTGACTCCAGACATAACATTATAATTAATGCATGAATTTGTATTACGTGGTTGCCAACCTAGGGTAGAGAGGTAGACCTATTGTCAGTCTAAGTCTGTGGCATTTTTGACCATCAAGCACAGTCACTATGTCACTATGGTTACATGCACCACCAGAAGAAAAGGATAACTGGACGAGTCTAGTTTGAACTGATTTGTCTAAATGCATGTAAACCCACGAACTACGATGGAGGTGCTGTGAATTGAATCTCAAAGATCCTAATGACACATGTGGAGAAGCTGATAAGTAAATGCATAACTGCTGCATGAGTCCGATTTATATTAGGTGCACTAGCTTGAAAAAACAGCCAAGCAAATATTAGTCATGTGTTTGGACATTCACTCACTCATTTTAGGTCAACAGGGATGGCAAACTCCGGCCTATTCACGGAGCACCTACCAAGCATGTGTTGCTTTGTTTTGGTCCACTAAAGTGAAAATGAAACTTACCACAGTAGGTTATATTTGTGCTGCAGATAGCAAATACTTGTCAGTAACACAGTACGCAGCATGTCTAAAGATAAAATACTCAGTCTAAATGAGATGTTGCTTTTTTACCAAAAGTGTGACTGCCGTTTTTATTAGTGATTAAAGCTGCAAAGTATTAGTGTTAAGGTTTAATTACTAGACGCCCTTGAACGTCTCACAGCTCCCATTCACACCTATTCAGTTCATTGACCTGCTGTGGACTGGGACACAAGTGGCCTGACAGGTTTTGGGGCAAAGATAGATTTGAATTTGATTGTTTAGAGCACTCAGATTTCCCTGTGCATGTTAACGTAGTGACTGATCATACAGATGTATTTGGTGAGATGTCTTGGCCAACTGCAATTTTTAAGAGACTGAACATGTTATTCACAAAATCCTATCCAAGTATGAATTGTGCACTTGCCTGGTTTGCCCTAATCTGAGTTTAGTCCTGTCATAGTTTAATCCTGACATAGTTTGGTCCCGTTCTAGTCTTGGTTTATTCCTGGTCATAGACTGGATAAAGAAGTGGAGAAGCCAATTGAAGCTCGTCAAGGCTAGCAGTTATAGGGGCAAATTTGGAGCTTAGAATTCCAATCGAGAGTATCTTAGCAACCAAAGAGCCAATCCAGAGCTAACGCTAACGGGAGCAATCTGAGGGAAAGAAGGCTCCTAATTGGTCTGTTATTAATGTTCATATCTTTACGGCCAAAATAACAAAATAAATTGTAAAATAGCTAAATAAAAACCCCGGGATCACGTAGCACAGATTAATACGAACATTTTAAGATCAAAATGACAAGCCTGACAGCAGCAGTTACAGATAGAGGGGTGACAGTTTTTCAATAGAAAGTGAACTGGAGCCCTTGCTCACTGCCTATTTGGAACGCGACATGTAGCAGGTTAGCCATGTCCATTTATATATACAGTCTATGGTCCTGGTCCAGTCCAGGTTTAGTCTGAGTCCTAGCTTTGTGTTCATGACCCTTTTCAATCCCTCCTAATAGGCGATGAGACACTATAATGTCTATTGTCCATTTAACTACCCCCTGACACAGATTGCCTCGTCTCCTTTGTGCAGTGTAGGTGAGTTGAAAGTTGAATTCCCTCTGAGCTGATGAGCCACACACAGAGGCCAAAGTAAATCTTGACTGAAGCTGTATGGGACATTCTTAATGCCCTGTCTCCTGCATCGTGTTAATTGGAGTTTCGATCGCTCTCCCGTTTTTCATTTCTCCAAAACCTTATCTGGATCTCGCTGTATTTCAAATCGACCTCCACACATCTTTTGTACAATTTATTTTTGTAATTTAAGACCTGGTTTTAATCAACGAAGGGGTACAAATTTCTCAGGAGGCAAGGTTAATGCGTTATTTGAAGATTGTCCACGTATTGAGCTGAGTAGTCTTGTAATAGTGATGTAAAAAGCAGGAGACATGAGGTTTGGAGAGAGGGCAGAGCTGTCCCGGGGCGGTGATTACACGTGCGACCACAGAGGGCGATGGAGAGGGGCAGGAGAGGTTTGATCCGCAGATTAAAATGTCCAGAAGCGACTGATCTCCTGTCACGTCTGTGGGAAGAATGCGCCCGGGGTTATGTCTCACCTTAGACAAAGTTTTTAGTATTTCATGTTTGTGTCCAGGGAAACAGGCAATGCGGTTTTGAAGATAGGAAAGTTAAAGTGTTGCGTAAAACGGGGTCAGTTAGGTATTAAAGGGCTTGTACCCAATTTTTCTCCATGTAGCTGAGCAAAATGTGTCTTGCCCCAGTACAGATATATTGCAGCTCTTCAGGTCAAAATATGTCAGCTGCGAGCTGTCTGCATCTAATTATAAAGCAAGTGTGTGTAAGCATGCTAGTTGTTGTGACTGTTAACTCCCCTCTGGTCTCTGAAAGTTGTGAAAAGGGCTTATAAACATATCGCAGTCAATAATTAAGATGCTCTGAATGCATTAAATAAGAGAGGAATAACTTTAGAACACTGCAAACCATTTAAAATATTCTGTTCTGTTCTTCATGTTTTTAATACAGTTGGTTAAAAACAGAAAAACTGTCACTGTAAAAAAAAAAATGCTATTGTTTGAGGTTTTCAGTTTTCTACTATTGTTGTGTTTTGACATTTAAGTTACCTTTGTTTGAATGTGTGAGCAGGTTTTGAAAGAATACTTTCAAAAATGTGTTAAGTTACAGAATATTGTTACTCAATTACAATTTTTTTATTTGTATTTAGTTAATTTCCACCAAGACTGTGTATATGAGCGATTCAAAGGGGCAGACGGCACAGATTGGCAGGCTCATTTTGTCAGTCCTCCCCAGGGCAGATGCGGCTGCAGAAGCTGCTTGCCTCATTCAAATGTAAGGCAGGATGATATTATTTCATGTGTGGCACTGTTTTTGGCATCTTTATTGTTCTTAAGAATTGTAAGGGACACTGACCAAAAAATTTACAACTTCAGGACAATAAAAATGACTTTTTAAGTAATTGAGGATTTGATTTAATCAGCTTGGAAACACAGCAACATTGGCAACATCTGTCCTATCACAACACATGCTCAGGAGGATGATTTCATTGAAACACAAATATCCATGTGACACAGAACTGAGTGTTTGTCCACTGATCCGAATGTTGGTCATTCAGATCGCGTTCTTGACATTGGTAGAACGGTAAAGATCCACTGACCCTCAGGTTGGTGGTGCAAGACACTTTACCCACCTGATGTCTATAGTGTATGAATGTGTATGTGAGTGGGTGAATTGTTTGTTGATGTAAAACGCTTTGAAGGTGAAAAAGCGCTATATAAAATGTGACTACTGACCATGACCAACAGTATGTTCACACTTGTACATGCACTTGTATATAAACCACAAAGTGGGTCTAAACAGGGACTACATTTGGAACTAAACCAGGATTAGAAGAGGACCAAACCAAGTTTCAAGTCAGGACTAAACTGGGTTCAAACCAGGACCCGACAAGGACATGTGAACACAAACACTACAACACAAAGTTATATCACCTATATCAATAGAGATTTAATGCCAATATTCCTGTGAAGTAGGAACATATTTGCTTTCCTCCGAAAATGTATCACTTTTCATAATTGTATCTTGGCTATTTTTTGCTAATTACTTTACTGTTTTGATGCCGTTTTCATTCTTCATTAAAATAACTAACCTGGAACAGAGCTCGAAGCATATCAGCTTATCCTGTACCTACCAATACCACTCTCATTAGCTGCAGATCATTTTGAATCACATTTTATGCACAAATCCAAATTAATGAGAAATTTTTTTGCACAGTGGGACCCAGACATCTCAATACCTGCATTATTATTTCAGGAGTTATTTCCAATCTCTTTTTATCGGGCTGTTTACCTCCTGCACCTCAAGCTACTATCAGAAAAACCCATTCACTTCAAAGGTGATAATAACATGAACCGTGTCTGCTTAAACGTGTTTCCATGGTGCTCCCTTTGCCTGTAATGACGGAGTAAATATTGTAGAGAGGTGCAGATAAGGCACTGTGCGGGTTTAAGCGTTTGTGTTACATCTCTTTGTGATAGCATCTTAATTTCATCCTTTTTTGCTCAACATGACAAGTCGCCCGAGGACATAAAGTGAATCAGGTTTAAAGCTTAAGTAAACAGACCCCGAGTGTGTTTCAAAGCCTGCTGGGTAAACATAAAGCAGACCTATTATGCAAAATCGACTTTTAGAGCTTTTAACCATGTTATAGTTGTTTCTCCTCACTCTTTTCTTACCTGAAATTGCATTTGGAGTGATTCGTGCATGTTTGAATAATCTTGTTTTCAATTCCTGTTTTCACCGTCCTCGGCACACGGCCACTACTCTGTACTTACTTCGTTCTCCAGTTTTATTTTCTTAATTGGTGATACTCACAAGATTCGGCAGCACTGCGTAGTCATTTTGGTGCAAAAAATCCACTGCTTTTACTGCACTGCAATCTCTTCGTGCAGAGATTGGCGATGTTCGGAAACCTTAAGGAAAAGCGCACTGAATTGTGGGATGCTTCATAGCTCTTTAGTGCTAGTTAGGAAGCTCCTGAGGTTCCTATGCTAAAGGAGCTACGAAAGGAATCATACTGGCTACTTTTCCTAACTCCTTCCTAACTCAGCGTACTATTTGGACAGTCCTTATCGTGGCAGACGGTGATGCACATCTGGTTTTAAGGAGCGAGGAGCTTCATGGCCAACTTGATGAATTCGTAATTAGCCAAAGTCTTAAAATAAATAAATAATAAATAAAATTTAAATTATCGCATAAGAAAATCTTGCCAACTCCTCCCTCACATATGAATATAAAACTGTCACTCTGCATTTTGTCTATATCTCCAGCTTCTGTTGTTTATCTTGTGAGATAAGTAACTCAGCAGAGCAGATATATGGGTCACATGGTCTAGTCCTGTCAATCACATTGTATCACTGCTACAGTTTGAACCAATCTGACCTGGTGTGTACTTTTAGCTCCAACAAGTATTCCGTACACCTGCACAAGAAATCAGAAGTAGGCTGCAGAGAGGAAATTTCATGTCTTATATTATTATTGTCAAACAGATTTCAAAACACAAAATACACAAACATGGTGGTCATTATTTAGAAGAATTTCGACCCAGTTAAAAGTGGGTCAGATGTAAAAATGGTCAGGGTTAGAACTGGGTCTTACAGTACTACTTCATGAACCCCATTGACATGAATACAAAAAATTGGGTTAAAGTTAATATTATTTTTATATTATCTTAAAAACATGTTTTGTCAATAATAAGCCCCTCTAGTATGAAGTATCTTTGAATACTTTCTAAAGCCTCTTGTGTGTGACTCTAACCTACTTAACTTCACTCTACTCGATCAAAGTCTCACATCTTTCTCAATTTTTCTCACTAGGTCTTTCTCTTTTCCTCTATCTACCAATTTCTATCAATCTCTCTCCTTCTCCTCTGTATCTTTTTTTTAATCTCCATCTTTCTCCCTCACTTTTGTTGTCGCTCTCTCCCTTCCCCTCCTCTGCTCTGTCCCCTGTTCTGTCTCTCCCTGTCTAACTGCACCCCCATTCCTTCTCATTCCCCTCTCCCTTGCTCTCTTCCACCTCTCTCTTTTTCTCTCCTTCCCTGTTTCATTCTCTCTCTGTCTGCCTCCTCTTTTCCCCACATTCTCTCTCACTCCTCTTCTCTCTCCCCTATCGCCCCACCCTCCCTTCTACACTTGACTCTCTATCGTCTTCTCCTCTCCTTTTTCTTGTTTCTATTTCTCTCTCTCACCCTTTCTGTCCTCCTTTCCTCTCTCCCTCTCTCTTTCACCCCCCCACCCACTATACTCCCGCTCTTTCATTCTCTCTGTTCTCTCTCTCTTCTCTCCTCTTCTCTTTCTCTCACCCTACTCCTCTTTCTACTGCCCCCCTTCCCTCTCTGTCTGTCCCTCTCTCTTGCCCCACATTCCCTGGTTCTTCTTCTAATGGCTCACATCTTTTCATTATTAATGTGATAATTAGCGTGTGCAGTGAGGAGGTGAGATCATGCCTCAGTAGTATAAATATAAACCCAAGGAGAGTAATGTGATTTTGAATGAACAGTGTGTTTGACTGATGTACGGGTTGAACAGGTGAGAGAGGAGGTCCGGGCTTAAGATGACATCATGCTTTAGATTCTCAAACTGCGGTCCCCGTGAAGAACTAAACTTAGTGGTTAGTGGATATAATTAGATTTCTGATTTCAAATGTAAAAATCAGCTCAAAGTGTACATTTTAAAGCTACCATTCGATTTTTGTTGCCAGATGTGAATGATGCCAAGATGATCGCTTTCAGTGGTGGAACTTAGAGTAGAGTTCACATTTTAGGTTTCTGTACTTTACTTACTTATGAATTTTACTTCACTACATTTGAGAGCAGGTGTCTGTACTTGCTACTCCACTACATCTTTGAACAGGACTGAAAAGTAAACCTATTTTTAACTATTGTCTAAGATCTGCTGAAAAGCCTGAGGGTTTATTTTTAACATATTTGTAGTTTGAGTAAATAAAAAATATACATAAAAGCAGCCAGGAAGAAAATGATCAATGTAATTGTTTCTGTTGAACAAAATTCAGCACAAATCTGTATCACAATCAATACATTTGAAGCCTTATAAAAACTTAAATTCTGCACGAAATACTTTTTACTCTGTAAGTACTTTTTTTTGTTTCGTGGTTTTATTATGGTATACTGTCATTTAAAACAAATGCATACACACCTTTTTAATTTTTATATAAGAACTAAAACTTAAAATAAAAATACAAAAATATATTAATTAAATAATCACACAAATCTTGACTGTAAATAAATAAGAAAAGCATCACATAGTAAATAATAAAAAAAACATAGAAATCATAATCAACAACAATGATGATGTCATAAGGGCAGGTACAGGAGCAGACCAAGGAATGCAGACTCGGGGCAATTTTACAGTGTTTATTAACAGTTTGTGAAATAATGTGAGTCAATAGTTCATTAAACACACGGGAGACAAACCAGGCGTGCGGAGTGTTGAGCAGAAACGGGGAACACCAGGACCAGATGAAGACAGGATCGGACTCAGGAACAGAGCAAGCCAAGCGGGGGTAGTCCAGAGCAAACACGGAGACAGCCAGGGCCGGAGCAAGACAGGACTGGAGACGAGAACAGGGGGAACCGGGAAGGAGTAATCCAGACAGCGAGGACCAGGGCAGGAGGTGAAGACGAGGGGTGGACTGTACCGGAGCAGAAGCAAAAGTCACTAGTCCAGACAGGCTTAACTTGGGAAACGTGGAATGTCGGGTGGATCCGGAGAGACGGGGGTAATTGGAGCTGCACCGCGGCCGGGTTTATGACCTTCTTAATTTTAAAAGGCCCAAGGAAACAGGGAGTCGGTCTTTAACGAGATGGTTTTTGATGAAAGCCACACTTCCTGGCCGGGTTGGTATGCCGGGGCCGGGGTACGGTGACGATCCGCTGCCGCTTTGGGGCGCGCCCCCACCCAAAGGAGGGCAGCCCTGGTTTTACTCCAGACCCTGCGGCAGCGCTGGAGGTGGTGCTGGACGGACAGAACCGCGAGGTCCTCTTCCTCTGTGGGGAAGAGCGGGGGCTGGTATCCGAGGGAGGCCTGAAAGGGAGACATGCCGATGGCCGAGCTCACTAGGGAGTTGTGGGAATACTCTATCCAGGGCAGGTAAGAGCTCCAAGCTGCAGGATTAGCGGAGACCACACATCGGAGAGCCGATTCGAGGTCCTGGTTGGCCCGCTCCGTCTGCCCGTTGGACTGTGAGTGGAAGCCGGATGTGAGACTGACCATAGCGCCCAACCCCTCACAAAAGGCGCGCCACACTTGGGAGGTGAACTGGGTGCCCCTATCAGACACGATGTCCACCGGGATGCCGTGGAGACGGAAAACCTGAGCGGTAAGCTGGTGAGCAGTCTCCTTGGCCGTCGGGAGTTTAGGCAGGGCAATAAAGTGGGCGGCCTTGGAAAAGCGGTCCACCACGGTAAGGATTACCATGTTTCCTTGAGAAGGCGGGTGTCGGGTCACGAAGTCCACCGCTATGTGGGACCAAGGCCGCCTAGGGACAGCGAGGGGAGACAAGAGCCCAGAGGGCGGTGAGTGGGAGGATTTAGCCCGCGCACATACCTGGCAGGCCAACACGTAGGCCCGGGTGTCTGTGTCCATAGTAGGCCACCAGAAGTGCCACTTCAGCAGGAAGAGAGTTCGACTCATACCGGGATGGCAGGCAAACTTGGACTTATGGACCCACTCAAGCACCTGGGAACGGATAGAGTCAGGGACAAAAAGTTTACCAGGTGGGCCGTTACCTGGGTCTGGATCGTGAGCCTGGGCCTCCCGGACCGTGTCCTTGATCTCCCAACGCACCGCCGCCACCACACAGGAAGGAGGGATGATGGTTTCGGTCGGAGAGGGGCCGTCCTCCAGGGTGAACTGGCGGGAAAGGGCGTCAGGCTTGACATTCCGTGATCCGGGACGGTAGGTGAGAATGAAGTTGAAATGGCTGAAAAACAGGGACCAGCGTGCCTGACGTGAGTTGAGCCGTTTGGCGGACTGTATATATTCCAAATTTTTGTGGTCCGTCCACGCCACAAACGGTTGTTCCGCCCCCTCTAGCCAGTGGTGCCACTCCTCCAGGGCAAGCTTCACGGCGAGGAGTTCCCGGTCCCCCACATCATAGTTGGCCTCTCGGCTGGGGACAACCGACGTGAGAAGAAGGCGCAGGGGCAGAGGCGGTTATGGGGGTCAAACCTTTGGGACAGCACGGCCCCCACTCCTGTGTCAGACGCGTCTACCTCCACCACGAATTGGTACGAAGGGTCGGGCTGGCAAAGGATGGGGGCGGACGTAAACATTTTCTTAAGCCGGTTGAAGGCCGAGTGCGCCTCAGGTGACCAGGAGAGGTCAGTTTAGTGAGTGGTGAGATTACCCGGCTAAAATCCCGTATGAACCGTCTGTAGAAGTTGGTGAAGCCGATGAATCTCTCGAGCTGTTTGCGATTGGAAGGAACTGGCAACTCCGCGACTGCCTGGACCTTCTCCAGGTCTGCCTTCACCTGACCCCGCCCCACTATGAACCCCAGAAAACTGACCTCCTCAGCGTGGAATTCGCACTTTTCAGCCTTTGCGAACAGCTTGTTCTCCAGGAGGCGCTGGAGGACCTGGCGTACATGGAGGTGGTGTTCCTAGAGGGACCGAGAAAAGATCAAGATGTCATCTAAATACACAAAGACAAAGCGGTTTAGAAAGTCACGCAGGACATCGTTTATAAGAGCCTGGAATACTGCCGGGGCGTTGGTAAGGCCAAAGGGCATAATCAAGTATTCGATGTGGCCAAGGGGGGTCTTAAAAGCCGTCTTCCACTCATCCCCACTTGTTGAGTTAAAGTCTGATTAAAATCCAACAAGGTCCGGATGGATTGTTCATGTTGTCCAATAATCCCACCCTGGTGGGAACACGCTTGTCGTAGTGACTGGTCTGGGCCCGAGTCCACTTGGTCCATGTTTAGGCCAGACCGTTCTGTCGTAACGGCAGGTACAGGAGCGGACCAAGGAATGCAGACTCGGGGCAATTTTACAGTGTTTATTAACAGTTTGTGAAATAATGTGAGTCAATAGTTCAATAAACACATGGGAGGCGAACCAGGCATGTGGAGTGTTGAGCAGAAACGGGGAACACCAGGAACAGACGAAGACAGGATCGGACTCAGGAACAGAGCAAGCCAAGCGGGGGTAGTCCGGAGCAGACACGGAGACAGCCAGGGCCGGAGCGAGACAGGACCAGAGACGAGACCTGGGGGAACCAGGCAGGAGTAATCCAGAGAGCGAGGACCAGGGCAGGAGACGAGAAGCAGGCCGGAGACCAAGACAGGACAGGAGGCGAAGACGAGGGGTGGACTGTACCGGAGCTGGAGCGCAGGGTCAGGAGCAGGAGCGAGCGAGGGAGCAGGAATCTGGGAAACAGCTAAATCCAGTAAGACACGAGTAGGCAGGTAACGGGATACAAACTTGAGCTGGAACATTTACGTTTACACGCGGACGGTCTGGCTCCGAGTGTCATCTGCCGAGTCCTCATATACTCGACAGCAGGTGGTGATGATTGCGCTAATGCACTCCAGGTGCACAAGGGAGGAGCAGGAACTCCGCCCAGCTCCGGATTCAGACAGGTAGGGGAGGGGGAGAGCACACAGGGAGACAGACAATGCAGACATCATGACAGTTGATGATGATGATGATGATGATGATGATAATTACACACAAAATAAAGGGGAAAAAAAGGGGGAGTGGGGCGTTGCCAATAAATGGTTGCCACTTACTATAAAATTTGTTTACCCCTCTTGGAATATCTAATCTTTTCCACTTTCCATTGAATGCTGGATGGGGAATTTCTTGATTTCCAATGTAAGAGGAGACTCTTTAAGTACAATTTTAAACATAGTTAAATATGTTTACTTAAGCAGATTTTTCATGTGATACTTTTACTTGAGTATTTTTTTTTAGCTCCAGTGTCTGTACTTTTACCTAAGTAACACAATTGACTTCCTCCACCACTGGTTGCTTTAAAGTGGGACTAAACACCTAAACTAAAGAAAATAGTTTGTGAGGAGGTGCACGGTCTAGGGCAGTGGTTCTTAACCTTGGTGGAGGTACTGAACCCCACTGGTGTGTATATATATATATATATATATATATATATATATATATATATATATATATATATATATATATATATATATATATATATATATATATATATATATACATTTTATTTATAGGTTGCCTTTCTGGGCACTCAAGGTCACCTTACATACAATATATACATATACAGACAGTTAAAATCAACATTTAAGAACATACAGTTAAAAGCATTCAGATAAAAACATTGAAAAAGGACAGGGCAGGTGTGGATTATAAAGAATATGCCAGTCTGAACAAGTGGATTTTGAGGTTGGATTTGAAGTGTGAGAGTGTGTCAGTGTTGCGGAGGTCAGGGGGAAGAGAGTTCCAGAGCTGGGGAGCAGAGCGGCTGAAGGCCCTGCTCCCCACGGTGACAAGTCGGGCTGAGGGAACAGAGAGATGGAGAGAGGAAGAGGAGCGGAGAGAGCGAGCGGGTGTGGCAATATGGAGGAGGTCTGAGAGGTATGGAGGTGCAAGGTTATGGATGGCTTTGAATGTGTGGAGCAGCATTTTAATTCGGATGCGGTGTGAGATGGGGAGCCAGTGAAGTTGCTGTAGTATGGGTGTGATGTGGTTGATGGAAGGGGTGCGTGTGATGATTCGAGCTGCTGAATTCTGAACCAGCTGAAGTTTATGCAGTGTTTTTTGTGGGAGACCAAAGAGAAGAGAATTGCAGTAATCCAGGCAAGAAGTGACGAGGCTATGTACAAGTACGGCTGTGGACTGTGGTGTGAGGGAGGGCCGGAGACGATTAATGTTGTGTAGGTGAAAATAGGCGGAGCAGGTGATGTTATTAATGTGAGAAGTGAAGGAGAGAGTGCTATCGAGGATGACACCCAGACTCTTAACCTGAGAGGAAGGAGAGATGGAGGAGCCGTCAATGGGTACAGAGAAATTGTTGATTTGTTTAGGGTGGATTTGGTGCCGACAAGGAGAAGTTCAGTTTTATTGCTATTGAGTTCGAGAAAATTGGAGGTGAACCAGGATTTGACTTCATTGATACAGATAAGAAGGGTTGATGGTGGGAGTGATGAGTTTGGTTTGCCAGAGAGGTAGAGCTGGGTGTCATCCGCATAGCAGTGGAAGTGGATGTGGTGTTTCTGGAAAATGTGACCAAGGGGGAGGAGATAGATGATGAATAGGAGGGGACCGAGGACAGAACCCTGGGGAACACCTGTGGAGATAGAGACTGAATGAGAAGTGAAAGATTTGAGCTGAATAAACTGAGTGCGGTCAGAAAGATAAGAGTGAAACCAGGTGAGGGCTGTGCCAGTGATGCCAATATATATATATATATATATATATATATATATATATATATATATATATATATATATATAAAATTTCAAATTCAAGACATATGTATGTTTTACTGGTGCACAAAATGAATCGTGCATTAACATCACTGTGTTCAAAGAATAAAACCAATACAATGTATGAACTGAACAAATGGTATGAACATGAAGGTATGTATGTAATGAACAAATTACATACATACTTTTTTATAAAACATGACCTTTTTTAATTCTACCACACTTAAATTATTTAAATTTTTAACCTTATGTATGTCAATAATTAACTTATTTTATTTATGCTATTTATTATTTTTAACATTTCAACACACACCCATCACCTAATTTCCATCAGACTACAATAATAATGAATATTTACTGCAAATCAGTGACTTCTGCTGTTGCCTTTGAGAGACCAGGTCAGAAATGCGTGGCTTCACCTTGGCAAGTGCACTCTCATGTCATTTCCATAGCAAAGTCTGTTCCTTTTCTTCATTTTTATGTCATTTTATGTTTTTATGCCGTTCAAACGGCTCATTTAAGTTGGGCAGGTACTTGCAGTCCGCTAATCATATGAGTCGAGTGTGTGTCTTGACCTCCGCCGAACCCCTGAGAGTGACTCACCGAACCCCTAGGGTTCGATCGAACCCAGGTTAAGAACCACTGGTCTAGGGGTATAAGAAACTGTGTGATTGGTCTACTTCACTCTTAGATGTTTTTGATCATAAAGCTCCAAATGTACCTAATTTCCACTAAAGTTGCCAAAAAAATGACTATAAACATATACAAGAATCCTGTGCATTTCAGAATATGTTTTGTAGTGGTCTAAACTACAGGGTCAGCAGGTTTATACTACCTAACCAATTGATTTTGTGATATAGTTAGACACAGGCTCATCGACAGAAATTTGGGGACCTAGGGCGAGAAGCCTTATATGAGCGCATGTCTGATATAAATGAATGAGAAGAGAGTCCAATCCTGCGTCCCTAAGACCCTGGGGCTCATGACAACAGACCCCTTTATCCCCCCTGTCGATTCCCCTGTGTAGTGCTTGTAGTTGGCAAAGTGTTATTTTAGTGTTTTTATTTTTATTACTACAAAGATTTTTAGAATCAACCACATTTTTATGAGACATGTAAAGTTCATTTGCCCGCTGATTTTAACAAATAAATATGTCTTAACTCTGCAAGGTGTTTAAAAATTTGCAAAACTTCTTCAAATTTCATTCAACCAAGTTCAGACTAGTAATTGTTTTGTTTTTTTTGTTTTTTTTGTGTAAATCTTGTTAACAAATTATGATTAATAATACTGTTCTGCTTCATATAAACCAAAAGTGTCATTCCTTAAGTTACCAGAAGATGGAGCCAAAAGCTCTTCAATCTCTCCCTCTTCTATGCAGACATTCAAACTCTTCGGTCTTTCTGTCCTTTAGGTTTTCTGTCCCAGGACTGAAGAAGTCTCACCCTGGACCTGAGTCTCGGAACAACAACAAACCTCCAGAACCAGTCATCAGTCAGATCATAGACAAACTCAAGCACATCAACCAGGTGAGGACACAAGTCTACCGAAGTGTATGGGAGTCTATGGAAGTCTAATTCAGCACTGATTGGAAATTTCAATAAAGCTGCACTTTGTAACTTTTCTGGCGAGGGTTTGCCACATTCTTGTCTGCTTGGAGATCTCTGTGTAATCCCTCATTAGAGTTCATGACAAAAGAATTCAATCTTCTTTTTCTGTCTCTGTGGAGATCTTGCAAGTTACAGGTCACTTCTATGGAAAGGGGACACTGCTGACAAAAAGATAATTGCAAGATTAATAGGTTTACTGTATCTCCATAGAGACAAGCATGTATAGTGGACCCCCTGCCAGAAAAGTTACACAGTGTACCTTGACAAAAAACTTGCATTAGAGACAAACAACAAACTTTAAGTCCTTTATATCTTTTTGTTGTACATGAAAGATTTTTTCTGAAGTTTCTTTGGTAACTTGATGTTGTGACTTTGCCGCTGCTGTTGGAGGACACCCAGTTTGGAGGTGAAGTATTCGCTCCAGTGGGTCCCAGCTGTCATCAAGGGCAACGGGTTTTTTTGGCTGTCTCTATGGCGACCAGATTTGGAGTTGGAAGACAGTGAGAGATGCTTGTGGATATATTGGATTAAAGTGCAGAATATGACAGGTTTTCATGTTTTTTTTAAAAATGGCAGATGGTGAAGAAAAAATGAAAAGTTGAAAATTAAGGGAAGTAGCTCTGACTTATGAGCAAGGAACACACTTTACACATTCATTTCACAAAATAAAAATGAGAAAATGTAAGAATTTGGGAAATATCAGAAAAGATTACAAGATAAGGCCAACATTGCAACTTTAGGTCATATATATTGAATTGCTAAACTTGTTTTTTATGTTTTTTTCTGTTACAGCGCTAGCATATGTATATGTTGTAAAAAAGGATTTCAAAACAACCCAAACTATTCCCAAGCATATGATGTTTTCTCACAACTCACTGAGAGAGAAATATAGGTTAGCTACAGAGCATTTACTCCTGAAGTGGGAGATCCTCATTTAAAGTCCAGGTTTTGCAACTTGACTTCATAAATATTGACTCTTTGATAATTTGACTGACTCACAGGTCTCTTCTGATAACTCATGGACTTTGGCACATGCCTTGGACACAGGTCATCAACTTGACTCTTGTAAAAACAAAACTGCAGAAAATAGCAATATTGACAAATTTTTATGGTGTGCTGTTCAACTACGGTAATGTACACAGTCATTTGTCTGCCAGTAATTATGTGGGTTTGGTGCACTTAAGAACTTCCATTGAACTTTAACTGAATTAGACAGGTGTTAGTACTTTCTTTATCTTCCCAGGTTCCACAAACTGAGCACAACAGTTGGGCAAGCACAGTGCAAACCTCCTGTGTATATGGTTATTCACACATTTAAACAGCATAGGGGGGCATCTGTTGCACTAAAGAATTAAGTTCTTTTTCATCGTATTGCTTCTGGCATATGGTAATCCTGTAATTTTCATTTTACTTTACTGCTACAGACTTTGAGCTTGAGTGGTTCTATTTCAGAGGTCTTCAGATCTTAAATACACTTCCATCTGTTTATAAAGCTGTTCAATAAATGTACATTACTCAGTTTCCATAATTCCATTTTTGTATCAATTTGTATCACTGTTCCTTATTTTAAATTCACTTTTAACATGTGTCTGCTCTCAATAATTGTCAAACTACTACAGCAACAACAACAACAACTTTTACTACTACTACTACTACTACTACTACTACTACTGCTACTACTACTGTCTGGAATGAAGAATAGACTACTGTCCATTACTACTGTTTACTGGGATGTGCTACTACTACCTCATGGTTTCATGTCAGATACCCTTTCAGACTTTTTACATAATCATAGTATAGGTTATACATACTTCCATGGAGGGGCCCGAGAGGTTTGAGATACAGGAAGTATTGATACCTTGTGTCTAATTTAGCCAGGTTATTAAAAATGTATCCCTGAAAGTATACCAAACATAATTGCACAACTTGCCCAATATTTTGCTCTATTTTGCATAACATTTTCTAAACATTACGCCATGTTTAAACAGTAGTCTTAACCCTCCTTTGCTTCTTCATTGGCTCATTTTCAGTGACCCATCTCTGCTCTCTGATTGGCCATCATTTTTGAGGTTTGGCTGCAGCTGGATTTATGCAGATAGTCTTGACATAGAGGACAATACCTTACCTACAACTATAATAACTACTACTGCAAGTACCAGTTCTACCACTAGGCTATTCCCTGTAGGACAGTACTACTACCAATACTACTAGTACTACTATAGGTGTTTTGAGCTTGTGGTTTGGCCATTTATGCAGGCCTCAGACAGAATAACTACTACTGCCACAAGCTCTAGGCTGCTACTAAAACTACAACAACTTCCACTACTGCTACTACTGCTATCACCAATACTACAGGCACCACTACTCCACATTTGTTTTGGTCTTATGGTTTGACTTGACTTGTGCATGTTGAATATTTATGCAGATTTATGCTTCACATAGAGGACTATACCCTACAGCTACTACTATAACTACTACTGCAACTACCATCAGGCTACAACTACTACAAATTCAACAAGCACTACTACTACTATCCTTCATATATGGGACCATACCACAACTACTAATGCAACTACCAGTACTTCTATAATGGTACTAGCAGTTCACATGTGTTTTGTCCTTGTGGTTTGGCTGCAGCTCAGCCATGTTGGATTTTTTATCTGTATGTGCAGCTTCACACAGATGAGTATACCTACAACTTTACTGTAACTACCACTCGCGTACTACTACTAATACTACTACTCCTGCTCTACATGTGTTTTGCCCTTGTGGATTGGCTGCAGGTCATGCATGTTGGATATTTATCTATCCATGCAGCTTCACACAGATGACAACTTTATTATAACTACTACTCGTAGTACTGCTACTACTACTATTACTACAACAATACTAATACTCCTACTCCACATGTGTTTTGCTCTTGTGGTTTGGCTGTGGCTCGTACCTGTTGGATGTTTATTTGATATTTATGCAGATTGGCTTCACACAGGGGGCTGTTTAATCTCGTACTTCATCAATGCTCTGGATTAACTTCTGACAAAATCTGCTCCTGATTACATTTTTCATGTTCATTAAAACTGTTTACAGCCCACAGCAATAGAAATATTTGTGCAACAGATCAAAACACCCGGAGAGCACCTTTATGGCGTATGCTAATCCTATTGTAATTCTCTTTTTGACATTTACAATACACAGCTTTACTATGCCAGGCTTTGGGCTTGTGTTGTTTAGTATCAGATGTCTTCAAATTGTAAATACACATTCATATGGCGATTAGTCATGTTTTCATAAGTTCATTACTCATTATTCAACATAAAATGATCCAGACAAGTTTGAAATATTTCTTTTGAAGTTATTACAAAAATGCTTTCAAGTCCGGAACACTCAAAAGTTGAACAAATATATATAACTTCCTTCTCTCAGTTTCTATATAAAACATATGTGTTGATGATAAAGTCCATGCACCAGATTTCTGTCCCATGTAATTGAGCAAAATTTGTCTTGCCCCAGTGCGCATATATTGTATAAGTAGCTCTTGAGGTCAAAATAAGTAGTGCCGTCTGCATCTAATTAGAACGCATTTTTTTCAGAGAATGAGGAAGTGCGCAATAGCATGCTAGTTGTTGTTAGCTTCATCATTATGGAAAATATTTGCACTGGTCTCTGAGAGTTTTGAAAAGCTCTTATAAACTCGTTAGAGTGAATAATTAGTGTACTCAGAATGCTTAAGGTAATGAGGAATAATTTTGGGCCACTGCAAATGGAGTAAAATGAACTTGTTCTGTTTTTCACATTTTTGAGAGTAAAAATCACATTCTCTTTGAGTGTGTGGATGGATAGTCCCAGCTTTAGTGTGTAGTCCTGGATGCAAAATGTAATCATAATATTCTTTTCTCATACTGATCAATCATGAGTTTCAAATATTTTTCTTATCAAAATACATAAAAAACATACATTTAATAACAGTCTTGTAAATAAATTATTGGATAAATACATTAATCAGCTCTGATACATCGCATTTATTGTTGACACCAAAACATAACTGTATAGACAAACTTTGAAAGCCCCATTCAGATTTAAAGGGACTAATGTAACCAAATAAGGTATGGAATAGTCAGCTGGTTTGGAAACCTCAAACATAAACCACAGATCTTTAGATTGGTGAAACTGGCTGTTAACATCATGGCTGCGTCCAGTCTGGCTGCACATAGACCATCTTTGAACACTCCGGTCATGTGCTCAACACACAGCATGAGCTCCTGCAGTCTGGGAGGAGATATAGGGTTCTTTTATGAAAAAATAACAGATATAAATACTCGTTGGTACCTCAGTCTATAAAATGGACAACATGGACTGACTCTGCAGATGTTTGGCACCTGAGTGATGTATGTTGTCCAGTTTTACGTGTATTTCTTTTGTCTTCTGTTATGTCACGCCATGTATGTCAATGTTGCTGACCCCTGCTCCAATCCAAATTTATCCATGAGGAGACAAAATAAAAGAACCCTGAACCGAACCAAAGAGAACACACTACATGTTTTTCTTACATAACATTTTACAACCCTGTGTATATATTTTACTGCATGGAAACTCCAGAATCACCCCAAACATTTGTGTATCTCAAATACAAAAAGCAGGCGATGGTGAAGCCTCATTTAGCGCGGCCCTTTACAATGGTTTCTAATGTTGTAAAGTTTACGGACTCTCCACAGACGCACGTAAACATCTTTGGGCTCCACAGAATGTGAGTTAAAACTGTTTTACGAGGGTCCCACCTCTTCCTCCTCCTCCTCCTCCTCCTCCTCTTCCTCCTCCTCCTTGCCAACTTAAAAGACCACCAGCTTTTAGGGCGAAGGCACAGGCCTCAAAAGAAAAGGGACTAATTATGGTTTTGATATGAGATAGAAGGAAACTCGTAAACACTTGCACATGCCAGGTATAAGTAATGCAGTTGAGGTGGACCAATTGACTGGTTATAAGAGGAAAACTACACGTCCCATGATGCATCACTGTTTTGAAGGATAACATCTGGAGTCTTAATGACAGTAACATAAGGGAGAGTGTTATGGTTTGGGTTTTATTGTAAACATGTTCTGGACCAAATGTTTTAACCCCTTAATCAATCAGGAATATATTTATTTAGACAGAGCTTTCTGTGGTTACGTTAAAGAGACAATTTAACCATAGACTCTATAAAGAAGTGGATTAAGGGAGTGTGACATCACTCATAGCGTTCAGCTCCAGTGAAATGAAGCTCATTGAGGCTAGAGCAGTTATAGGGGTGAATTTGGAGTCAAGTTCCATATTTATAATTATGACTGCGAGTATCATAGCAATTAAAGAGCCAATGTGGTGCAAGGCTGTTGAAGGTAACGCCCCTTTCTGCCCACACTGCTGGTCTGGCATGGAGCGGGTGCTTAGCAATGCTGTCAATCAAACTTGTTGCTAATACTAGCAGGAGCGACGTCTGGCAAAGAAGTTGCCTGAATTGTCTGTTACTAATGTTCATACCTTGATTTACTGACACAAGAGTGAAATAAAAATACCACGATCATTAGAGTGGGTTAATATGACCAAAATGACGAGGCTCACTGCAGCAGTTACAGAGAGAGTCGATGAAACCAGAAGCACGCCCATGATCACTTCCTATTTGGAATGTGGCGGCTAGCAGGTTAGCTATTTCAATTTATACTATGTCTATGTCTATGAATTTAAAATAACTTTTTTTTTTGTTATTTTCCTAAAAGTGAGAAGACTATATATTTATAACCAAATATTACTTTATGGCTGTATTTGTTGATGCAATAAATGTTGTGTTTTTCTTGTTTTTGCTAGCTAAACTGCAAAGCAAATACAATTTATAGGAATACCTAAAAGCTGAACACACACACACACACACACACACACACCCACACACACACACACACACACACACCCCCCCCCACACACACACACACACACACACACCCACAAAATAAGTCTGAATCTTATTAGAAAGTATTTTTTCTGAGAATTACGAAGTGTGTATTAGCATTCTAGTTGTTGTTAGCTTCATCGTCACAGAAGTTATTCAGAGTGAATAATTAGGATGCTCAGAATGGATAAGGTAATAATGAATAACTGGACCACTGCAAATAGTTTCTAGGTTTTTTTTTCACATTTTTAAGACGGTAAATTCACATTGTCTTATTTTTAAGTTATTTTCCTGAAACTGAGAAGACTAGGTATTTATACAATATAGTTATTATAGTATATTACTCACCAAATATTATGTCCAATAATGGAAGCTGGAACAATATTTTTGGGGGGTCAGTATTTATTGTGTGTTTTTAGTAATTTTTTGGCAATATGATGGTTTTAAGCAGTAAAAGGTTGAATAAATCAGTTCTATGACTAATTATAGATACAAACTAAGTACTTGTGTTTCATTTTTTTATTTTTATCTGCTATGATTTTTTTTTTAAATATATTGTAGATTTAGAATAGTTTTTTGTGGTTTAAATCTGCTCTTGGGTTATTGTGTTTTAGTATTATCGTTTATCGCCTGCATAACACTTGTAGAGCACTTTTCATGATACTCAGATACACTTCACATAGTTCAAGACAAAACGCAAAGGAAAGAAACAGATGAAAAAGGAGATGCGGTTATTTGAAGGCAGTTTTGAACAGTGAGTTTTCAGGGCTTTTTTGAAGATGGTGAGTGTGGGTGAGTGTCTGATGTGTTTGAGCAGGGAGTTCCAGAGGGTGGAAGCTGCAGAAGAGAAGGCCTTGTCTCCGCAGGTCTTACGTTTAGTCCTGTTCGGGGGAGACAGGAGGTTGGCATCAGCTGATCAGAGAATGTGGGTGGGTGTGTGGTAGTGGAGGAGCTCAGAGAGGTAAATGTCTTGCCCAAAGACACAACAGTAAACATTGTAGACAGTGTGGGTTAAACTGGGTCAGTGCTCTGCCAACTTCTAACAGCATTATTCCCAGTTACAATATTTCTGAACAATCCACCTTATTCTGGAAGTTGCCGTGGGCGCAGGTATCTTCATTCAAGTTGTATTATTTATGGGGCTGCCAATCTTAACAGCAAATATGTTAAATATGAACTACAAAGCCGTTTTAAAGCCTTCCAGAGAATTGGTGCACATTAACATTCACACAAATCAATCTACTCTATGTTATATTTTACCTGTGAAACCTTTCTCAAATTGTCCATTGAAATGAATGGGATTCCAGTTTAACTGAAAATGCCACCAGAACCAAAATGCGTTTTAAAAGCATTTAGAGGTAGAAGTTGCTGCGGAGGAATGAGGTCAATAATCATACTCATAATTGCTGCATCAAAATACTATACTATATCTAAAACATCCATTGTCTTTTAGCGCACCACTCCTTTCTGTTCCTCCTTTCAGTTCTTTCTTTTCCTCCTTTCAGTCCTCATGGTTTACTTTATGGTTCATATGTTGGACTTAATCAGAGCTGCTTGTCCTGACCTAGTTTGGGGTGTGCGAGTTTGTGTCATGAAGTCAGCGGCTGCAGCAGAGGGACCTGGGACTTTTCCAAACACTTCACTTCCTGCTAAAGCTGAACTCCTCTGTACCCCTCTTCTCTGCTCCTCTGCACCTCTGCTCCTTTGTTCCTCTGCTTCCCTCTCCTCTGCACCTATCTCCAGAGTCCCCAGAGAACATGGGGAGGCAAAGCCTGGGAGACCTGGGAATTGAACCTGGAACCTTTTTGCTGTGAAGCATGAGTGACAGTAATTCAAAGATGTGTTAGTAGTATCAGCAGTATTAGCAGTTGTAGCTTTAGTTGGCTTAATGATTATAGTCACAGAAATAGTAGTAGCAACAGTAATAGTAGCTCTAGCAGTAGCAGTAATAATAGTAGTAGTACTTGTTGTAGTAGAAATAATTCCTCAAGCTGTAGTAGTAGTCGATGTAGAGGCTGTAGTTTAACATCCATCCATCCATCCATTTTCTTCCACTTATCCGGGGCCGGGTCGCGGGGGCAGCAGTCTAAGCAGGGAATCCCAGACTTCCCTCACCCTGGACATGTCCTCCAGCTCCTCTGGTGGGACCCCAAGCTGTTCCCAGGCCAGCCGAGGGTATCCGCTTGTATCCGCGACCTTGTCCTTTCGGTCATTACCCAGAGCTCATGACCATAGGTGAGGGTAGGAACGTAGATTGACCGGTAAATCGAGAGCTTTGCCTTTGGGCACAGCTCCTTCTTTACCACAACAGACCGATACAGCGACTGCATCATTGCAGACGCTGCACCGATCCACCTGTCAATCTCACGCTCCATCCTTCCCTCACTCGTGAACAAGACCCCGAGATACTTGAACTCCTCCACTTGAGGCAGAGACTCACCACCCACCAGAGAGCAAACCACCTTTTTCCGGTCGAGAACCATGGCCTCGGATTTGGAGGAGCTGATTCTCATCTCAGCCGCTTCACACTCGGCTGCAAACCGCCCCAGGGTCTGCTGCAGGTCCTGGCTCGAAGAAGCCATCAGGACAACATCATCTGCAAACAGCAGAGATGAAATCCTGTGGTTCCCAAACCAGACTTCCTCCGACCCCCGGCTGTGCCTAGAAATTCTGTCCATAAATATAAGGAACAGAACCAGTGACAAAGGGCAGCCCTGGTGGAGTCCAACAGGCACCGGGAACAGGTCTGACGTACTGCCGGCAATGCGAACACAGCTCCTGCTCCGGTCATACAGGGACCGGACAGCCCTTAGCAAAGAGCCCCAGACCCCATACTCCCAGAGCACCCCCCAAAGGACACCACGAGGGACACGGTCGAATGCCTTCTCCAGATCCACAAAACACATGTGGACTGGTTGGACATACTCCCATGAACCCTCAAGGACCCGATGGAGAGTATAGAGCTGGTCCAGTGTTCCGCGACCAGGATGAAAACCACACTGCTCCTCCTGAATCCGAGGTTCAACTATCGGTCGGATTCTCCTCTCCAGTACCCTGGAATAGACCTTAGCGGGAAGGCTGAGGAGTGTAATTCCCCTGTAATTGGAACACACCCTCCGATCCCCCTTCTTATACAGAGGGACCACCACCCCAGTCTGCCATTCCACAGGTACTGTCCCCGACCGCCACGCGATGTTGCAGAGGCGTGTCAGCCAAGACAGCCCCACAACATCCAGAGGCTTGAGGTACTCAGGACGGATCTCGTCCACCCCCGGAGCCTTGCCACCGAGGAGCTTGCCAACCACCTCAGTGACTTCAGCCAGGGTGATGGACGAGTCCGCCTCCGGGTCCCCAGTTTCTGCTTCCTCCTCGGAAGACATGACAGTGGGATTGAGGAGATCCTCAATGTATTCCTTCCACCGCCCGACAACATCCCCAGTCGAGGTCAGCAGCTCTCCACCCGCACTATAAACAGTGTTGGTGAAGCACTGCTTCCCCCTCCTGAGGCGGCGGACGGTTTGCCAGAATCTCTTTGAGGCCGTCCGATAGTCCTCCTCCATGGCCTCCCCGAACTCCTCCCAACCCCGAGATTTTGCCTCTGTGACTGCCCGAGCCGCGGCACGCTTGGCCCGCCGGTACTCATCAGCTGCCTCAGGAGTCCCACGAGCCAACAAGGCTCGATGGGACTCCTTCTTCAGCTTGACGGCATCCCTTACTTACGGTGTCCACCACCGGGTTTGGGGATTGCTGCTGCGACAAGCACCGCAGACCTTACGACCACAACTACGAGCAGCCGCATCGACAATAGAGGTGGAGAGGTAGTTTAACTTGATACATGTAAACAGTAGTGGTAGTAGTAGTAATAATATTCTAGTAGTAGTTGTAGTAAGAGTTGTAGTAAACGAAGAATGCCTTAGGAAACCACTGGTCACATTGTCAAATTGAGTTGATAGGACATGCAGCAGAACCATAGACAGTGTGACTCTATGACCCAGGCCCTGCACCTTTTTCCTCAGCTAAACTAAACACCAAAGAGGGAAAGAAAAAAAGTGCTTTATAAAAACACGTATTTCTCAGGTCTGGAGGAGCTGACATCATGACTGAGCCTGGGCCAAGTCTAAAGTGAATGGTGGACTATAATACTTCGCTGGTTATTGCTTTGTGAGTTTGAATTTGAAACATTACGAGACACACAGGAGAGGAGCTCACTGTTGGCAGAAAGTTGTGTGCGGTCCTGTCACTGAGGACATGAATGTTACAGCCCATCACTGTGTGAGTAGTTTTTCTTAGTACAGTAGTGGCATCGTTTTAGTGTAATAAAAGTAGCAGTTGTAGTACTTGTAGCATGGTTAAATGTGGGATGGAAGTGCTGTCTAAGTATGAAATAGGATGGACCTGTTGTTGCTGTGGCTCATGACTCCATCTCATTGAAGAAAGTTACACAGCATGCTGTTTTTTCTTTACTACTAACTGTATAGTGAATTTAAGGAAAACAAAGCACTTTCAGATAGTTCAAAGTCTATCATATTTAATTGTTACAAGACTCAATAATATATATAATACATAAAAAATATATTGTCTGAATCTCTATTAATTATATAAAATGTGTATATTTTTGGTTTATATTAAAACTGTTGATATGACATGCTGTGGCGTCAAAATTGATGCGCAATAAATTTCAGCAACAGTACAAAATGTTCAACTTTGGCAACCGGTGTGAACTCACTGCGTTTCAAGCATTCACACAGTGCGGGAACGTTAGACCAGCCTAGACGTACATTCACCATAGAGTTTGCATGTAAACCTGATGCCCTTAACTCTGCGGCCTGAATGCAGCATTAGAGTTAAAACTTCTATGGTGGAATTTGCTGTTTAACTATGAGATTGTAGATTTATTGACCTGGTTTATGGTGAATATCCCTGTAATTATTGGACCTATCCACATGAATACAAAACAAAAAACTGACACAAAGTTCAGTGTCAGTATAAATAAACAAAATTTTATGTTTTCAGAATAGCTTGAAAAAGTGGTGTCATTATTCAGCCCCGAAGACATGATTGTCACTTGAAAGGACTTCAAACCATAAGAATATGTTTGTAGAGCCAGTCTCTCTAATGATTAGGTTCAACATGTATGAATTTTCTAGTTGGATATATATAGGTTATAGACTTATATAGAGTTATATAGGCCCCTTCCCTCCGTGCAAAAATTATATATTCTACTATGGGAACAAAACTTATTCATTGGAATGCATTTCAGTTGACGTCAAATTTGGACCAAGTCATGAGTCAAAACCACTCACCATCACAATGCACCAATGGCAGCAGCCCCTTCTCCTCAGCCTCTTCAATCTGCCTGATACTGGAGCTGTAAATGCAGAGTTCACCATGACCGCGACGCAGAATTGGTAAATAATGTCATGTTCTTCTCTGAAAACCCAAACACTCTTAAACAGGACTTATTTTAGTCTGGGCTCTTGTCCTGTAGAGATCACTTTTTTCCCCACATCTGTTGGACTTCCCAGAGTATTGGGTTTCTTCTGTGAACAGCTAATCTCACCGGGGATGGCTGAGCTAGTGGCAAAACGGAGCAATTACGTGATTGGTCTTTGATTACGGTGGTCTGCTCATTTGTCAGGTGGTTGGTGTTTTGGGGTCAGATCTCGTGGGACAGACCAGTCCATGTTTATGACTGGTTTAGGACAGAGACACATGTGAAAGACATCTCTGAGACTGTGGGGCCAATCACCTCACCTCTAGTGAACTAGGGCTGTTTTAAAGACTCACCGCACATTATATGGAGAGAGGACAGGAGCACAGACTTGAGTGTAACTACTGGGGTTACTCAGCCCATTTTTATGTATTTGTCCACAACAACAACAACAATAACCTGTTCACTAAAATGATGATACTTACATTTTGTATAAGTCAGCTAAATGATCAAATTGGCATTTTACCATGTGATCTCATTCAAGTACCCAGTATCAATACCTGACACTTAGTATCGGTTAGTATCTAGGTATCATTTTTTTTTTAATGACAATCTTAATCTCTAGCCACAGGCCCAAGGTCCAGACTGACAGAAGCATGACTGCTAATCTTCCCCTCATGGCCTGTTGACCTTTAACCTTTAGGAGACAGAATGATATGTGGTGTGTATGTAACGGGCTCTTGACTTTATTTCTACACATTATAAGTCTGAGCTCTCTCGCTGAAAACAAAGGTGGTTTGTTTAGATGAATGCTTCAAGGTTTGCTTCACCTTTGGATTCTGACCAAACCACAATGATGCTGCCCACCACTCACAAACATACAAACACACACAAACAGGTAAAGCTACTGTAACCATGAACTATTAGGAAGACAGGCTTTGTATGAAGAGGTGCATAAAATGAACTGCAAAGGTAACCATTCACTTTCTATCTTTGCCTTTTCAATTGTATTCCAGGGAATGTAAGAGCTCTTTACTGCCACCTAGTGATAATAGATTGCATTTTTCAAACTACAGTTATTCATATGAGACACAATTTAACATTTTTATACTGACAAATCATTACTCAAATACATCGAATCTTGTTTGTCTGTCTTTATGTTTTTTTTATCTATGTTTTTTTTTTTAGTCTATCCATGTATGTCGAGCCTCCCTCTCTCACACCACTCTCTTTCTCTCTCGCTCTCCTCCTCTCACCCCCTTCTCTCTACGTTTGGTCTTATCCTGAGCTTGGTCCTTCCCAGACTAATTGAAGCCAGGAGCTGAGAAAATCCTACAGGTATAACAGGAATCTGAAAAACAAACCAAATTCCATCACGCAGCGCCACTTCCTCCGGGCCACCGTAGTCTGGGCAGAACCTCTCAGTAATGTTTGCCATACACAGGGAGGGACACTTACACAGCACGCACACATGTTAGCATTAGCCACAGCTGCTAACCTTTACAGTAGTTACACTGAGATGTCTTCACCTGTTTACAGCCAAGAGGGACTTTGAAAAAAAACAGACCCACTTGAAGTAACGGAGGGGGCAGGTGTGGTCTTAAATCTTTATATGAAGGGAAATAGACTCCTAAAGTTACAATGGAAGAATATAAAACATAATGATATAAAGGGGAATTACAGTTGTGCTTGAGTGTCTAAGTGGATCATATATTTACTGAGTTTAGAAAGGGCTTAAGATGGTGGTGCAAAATGATAGCTTTTAATCATATGGAAATGTAGCACACTCTTTTCAGATGTAATTCAGAGCTAAAAGTGGGGCTGTATGTAAGATTGAAAGAGTCTGACAAAGAATGGTTGCTAGTTATCAATGTATCTGTAATATCTTAAGTTATTGGTTATGAAAAATATTGTATGGACTCCAGTCAAACCGAATGTTGCCGGTTAAATCCCACCTGCAAACAGTATAAACTTTTGCTGTGTTCTTGGGTAAAACTCTTCTCACATCTTGCCTATGAAAAAAATTAGACCCTTGCCTAATTATTGTTGAGAATCATTCAAAGAACTGAAACTTTTTAAAATCTGAATTAAGAAATACATTAAAAACAGACATCGAATACGTACATAACTTTGGAGGGTTTGATGTTGTTGCTTTGCCTGGAATATTCCAAAGTATGGCATTAAACTTACCTATCTTGCATTTTTCAACTGTGTTTTTGTATTTCTCAAAAATATATTGAAAAAATGCATTCAAACTGTGAGCAGATATGACACTCCACAGATCTGATTTGAGACTTGGCCTGGTAGCATATCCATGGTTACGTTTAATGGTATACTTTGGAACATTCCATAGAAAAGAGATGAAGCCCCCTCCACTAGAAAAGTTACACAGCACATCTTTAACTTTATTATATTGAGAATATTGAGAATTTATATAGGCGTAACGGACATAATTTTTCCCCCAATACATTAATATACTGAATCCAAGCCATTTTAACCATTTTTTTTGCAGTGCAGCAGTTGAAAATGCTCCTAGTACCCCCCTCCCCCTCTGGTCAAAACATGTGTAATATGATAAATATTGTGGAGCACAGAAACGTTTTAACCCAAAGAGTAGTTTCCTGAAGCTCCCAGTGTGGGGTAGACCTCTCCTCTGGCCTGTCTTTATAATGACACTAATACACACCATGGGAATCACACCCACAACCTTCTCCTACATGTTCGCTGTGCCCTCAGAGGCTGGGTACTGTTTGAACTTTACTACCTGCAGGGTTTTAGGAAGTAGAAAGTACTAAAGTAAAATACAGTTACATAAGCTACTCTATAAATCATTCAGATACATGGCTGTGTACTAACAACTAGGCCAGGAGTAGTAGCAATAGTAGTACTAGTAGTAGTAGCAGTAGTTGTATATTCAGAAATAATATCTTCAAAATTAATAAATAAACCACCAGCTAGGGTCATCTGGGTCTATATTAGTAGTATTTTTGTAGTTGTTGTAGTTTTAATAGTAGTTTACGTGGTTTGAATAAGATGTGACTAATACTTTGAGAATGTATTTAGTTTCAGAATACTGAATATCTGCATTAAAATGTATTTTGTAATGTATTCCGTTACTTGGTCCAATCAGAATACTACATTCTGCATACTCTTACTTTTATACCAAGTAGCATTACATATAGTATATATAGTGTAAACATAATTATTGCACTGTTTGTTATGCATTCATTTATGGCCAATTAGAGAGGAAAAGCATACACGCATTTGCTTCTTTATTCCCTCTAATACTCAAAATGAAATGTAGTACATGTACTGACTTACTTCCCAACACTGCCAAAATGTTTTCCTCACGTTTATTGAAGACTTATTTACTGCCCCCTGTCTGTTTTATGAGTGTGGTGCAGCCTGGAGCAGTCAGAGGTGTGGGGCTGTGTTTGTGAATGAGTTTTAAGGGTTTTTAAATGACCCGTGACACTGCACAGGACCTCAGGGGGACAACAGGATTCTCACTTATCTTTTACACCAGAGACAGAGGTGAGAGAGTCAGATTGGTGATTGTTTGGTTTCACTGATTCAAGTTTAGAGTGGCAGGTTCATTAATTCTATTTTCAATATTTTTTTATTGGATTGTGTGAAATGTTTATTCGGTCAGAGATTATTCCTCTGATGTGAACATATGAGTATTTCTTCCTGCAGTTTTGTGGAGTTCTGGTTCTTTACCTTCAGGAATCTCTCGCCCCCAATCATCTCCCCCTCTCAGCCTGGGACAACCCCTGCTGCTGGGGGTCAGACGGAGCATGTGAGGGCCCTATTCCTCTCAATTAGTCCCTCCACTAATGAGGTCCAAGTCCCCAGACCTGTAGTGCCACCCACTCCTTAGACCCTCCCCCATCCTCCCCCACCCTCCTCCCTCCTCACACCCAGCTCTCTTACCCCCGTGTCCCAAAGCAGAACCACAGCACAGTGCCCATTATCACACAGCCAGCCTATAAAAACCTCTGCACTCAACGCTCGATTAGCACCAAGCAGAGCAGAGATGCATTTTTCGATTTTCTGAACAAAGAGTCAGATTATGCTTAAGTGACTTGTAACATGGCAGAACAAATAAAGTTTAAATAGTGAAGCAATATTTCCACTTGTTTGATCTCTGTATATTTTACACAGAGGAATATCAGTCTGGTCCTCATGCTCTCCATTAGGACCTTACAACAAAACCAATCATGTATACAAACACAGACAAGGTAGGTGTGTTTTGCCCAAGGACACATTGACAGTATGAATAAGCTAGAACAGGATTTGTAAACCTTCATTCTAATACATTAAAAATAACTTACTGTACATTCCACTATATTATTATACAAAGCTTAGTCCCCAACAACTACATTTTCCTGCCTACTTCCTGTTCTTATTGTGGTTAGGCTTGGTCATGTGTTGCTATGAAACATGCCTCCCTAACTCTGCACCTCCTCCGCAAAAGGTCAAAGGTCATGCTTCCTGTTTCCTGTCTGTGGGGGTCACGAGAGGGTCGCCCTGTGAGGCTCTGGAACCCCCTCTGTTCTTGCTCAGTCTTTTGTCTTGTCTCGCGTTGGTGTATTTTTGGCTTTGGGTTGGGTTTAGGGGGCTATACGGGGGTAGTGCCTGTGTGAATCTGTCATTAAAGAGTCCTGTACTTAATTTCCTCACAAAAATTGGTTAAATTAGTCTTGCCCCAGTACAGATATATTGTATAAACAGCTCATGAGGTCAAAATACTGTACTGTTTGCATCTAATTAGAAAGCATTTTTTCAACCAATAATTAGGAAGTGCATTGTTAGCATGCTACTCTATTGTTAGCTTTACTGTGACAGTAAACTCAGCTCTGACCACTGAAAGCTGGGGAAAGCGCTTATAAACTCATCAGGGCGAATAATTAGGATACTCAGAATGCATAAGTGAGCAATAACTAAAGACAAAAATCAGGTACTGCGCCTTTAACTGCCCCTAAATCATGGTCCCCTCACGTGCTCTCCCATCTGTGTTGCATACCTTTTCCTTTTTGAAGACATAACTTACTGTTGTGTATGACATCTGGCTTCCCCTTGTTTTTCCTGCTCATGTCTCATCGCTCAGATTTAGTAACAAGGAGAAAAAATATTACCGCAATTGGCTTCCTCCCATAGTTCAAGGACATGTGCTAGTTGAATTAGTGAAGCTAAAATGTCCATAGGGAATGAATTTGAACGGTTGTCAGTCTGTGATTGTGTGTGGCAGCCATGGATCTAATGGACCACTGTCAAACCTTCCGCTTGGTACTCCTGACCTAGGTACTCTCAGAAGAAAGTTCATGGAGATGCAGCATTGGTGGGTCAAAAACACAGCACAAGTTTCCTACAAATATATTTACTTTAACTTGATTAATTTGACTAATTGGTGAGCCTAAAACATACAATGAAGAGAGTGAATGAATACAGATGTGAATATTGTTTTATTTTAATTAGAACTCAGCACAAAATGGTATGCAAACAACCTCCATCTGCTTGTCCTCATTGTAATGTTATCGCTTTGCCTGCAATGTTCCACAGTATGGTTAAACTTGTCTATTTTGCATTCATTTTCATTTTGCTAAAAGAAATACCTTTGGCTTTGTGGTTCTGTCACCTATTTGTTACCACGGAGATATGCAAGTTTAATACCATACTGTGGAACGTTCCAGGTGAGGCAATAGCTCCTAAGAGCTCCTTGGGGATCAGAACAAAAGTTACATAGTGCATCTCTTTCTTAAGCATTATTCTTCATTATTATGATTTAGATTAGAGTTACCTTTTGTGACTGCCTCTACAGTATTGCATCTTCTTAATCAACTTTTTTGTTTACTGGCAATGCATCAAGAGAGCTTAGTCAGCGCAATTATTACCAAAGCAAATCAACAAGCCTAGCATTTTTCATGAAACAACCTCTGACCAATCACTGTATTTAAGAAGAGTTTTATCCCCACATGACCCTGGGAACCTGGTCCTGCCCATACACAGAAGGCGGACAGCGGACACAGGCAGATTGTCCAAGGGGTCTAATCTGGCGAAGTATCATTTCAGTTACTTAGAGACAGTTGGCGGTCTTATCAGAGAATAGTAAAATCTGCTAAAACTAAGTATTTTTCAGATATCATTGTGTCCAACTGTAACAACCCTCGTGTTTTGTTTAAAACTGTAAACTCTGTACTTAATGCTCCACAGTATGTCTGTGTTGAGCCCACTGTTGAAATGTGTGACAGTTTCCTTAATTTCTTCGTCTGTAAAGTTCAAAACACCAGAGCTCTTATTAGCCCTCCTCTGTATAATCCCCTGCTCTTGTCAGGCCCTCTGATGTTTTTAATCACTTTGAATGTGTGACTTTGTCATTTTTAAGAGAAACTGTTGATAGCTTGAAGCCTTCTGGGTCCCCCCATGATCCAATTCCACCTCAATTGTTTAAAGAGGTTTTCCCAATTGTTTCTCAGCATGTGCTCAATATAGTAAATTGCAGCCTATTAAAAGGGGCGGTACCTAGGAGTTTTGAGCTTGCTGTAGTGCAGCCTCTTCTTAAAAAACCTGGTCTTGATGCCGCTGACATGGGAAATTTCAGACCCATATCAAAGCTTCCTTTTATTTTGAAAATCTTAGAAAAGATTGTTTACTGTCAACTGAGGGATTATCTAGAGGGCCATGACATCTTCACAGTGTTTCAGTCTGGCTTCAGATCAAGGCACAGTACTGAGACCGCATTATTAAGGGTTTTTAATGACATTTTCGAGGCTACTGATTGTGGACATAGTGTCATTTTGGTACTTTTAGATCTGACTGCGGCGTTTGACACAGTAGATCACCAGATCCCCCTGTCACGACTGCAGCATTCTGTTGGTATACAAGGGTGTGCACTCAAATGGTTTAAGTCCTTCCTAACAGATAGACAATTCTGTGTCCACATTGCAGCCACTGAATCCTCTGCTGCTGCCCCTCTCACTTGTGGAGTACCCCAAGGCTCCATTCTTGGGCCACTTCTCTTTTCTTTGTTTCTCCTCCCTCTTGGGTCAATTTTTCACAAGCATGGCATTTTACACAAATTTACATGCCGCTTAAGAAGGAAAATTCCTACAGTGCTAAAACTCTCAGAGACTGTGTTGAGGAAGTCAAAAATTGGATGTCCTTAAACTTGCTGTTCTTAAATGACAAAAAAACTTAAATTGTAGTGTTTGGGCCTAGTACTGATCTTGGCTCTCTTGCTCCATATGTGAAACCTGTTGTGACAAATCTTGGTGTGAGGCTGGATAATGATTTAAAACTTGATGTCCAGATAAGCATTGTTGTCAAAACTAGCTTTTTTCAAATTCGTCAACTTGCAAAAGTCAAACCTGTCCAGTCACAGCATCATTTTGAGATTTTAATTCATGCTTTTATCACCAATCGTTTGGATTACTGCAATGCTCTTTATATTGGTCTGAACCAAACTTCTGTCACACGTCTCCAACTTGTTCAAAATGCAGCTGCTCGCCTTTTAACTGGTACAAAAAAAAAAACGGGAACACATTACTCCTGTTTTGATGTCCCTACATTGGCTCCCTGTCTCTCATCGAATTGATTTTAAAATTCTTTTATTTGTTTTTAAATGCCTCCACGGCCTCGCCCCACAATATCTGTCCGACCTGCTTCATCCCTATACTCCTGCTCGCTCACTCAGGCCTGCAGATCTTTCACTGTTGGTGGTCCCCAAAATGAGGAGGAAACTTCGTGGGGACCGGGCCTTCTCTGTGGCTGGTCCCAAACTGTGGAACGCGTTGCCCCTGCACATTAGACAGGCTGAGTCCCTTCCTACTTTTAAATCAGTTCTTAAAACGCACTTTTTTTCTTTAGCTTTTCACTGATATGTTGGCTTTTATAATGTACAGTTTGTAGTTATTTATTTGAATGTTTGTCATTTATCCAGGTTTTTAAAAATGTCTGTTGTGTACTGCACTCTGGTCAACTCTGTTGTTTTCAAAGTGCATTAGAAATAAAGTTGGATTGGATTGGAAGAGTTTTATCCCCACATGACCCTGGGAACCCGGTCCTGCCCATACACAGCAGGCGGACAGCGGACACAGGCAGATTGTCCAAGGGGTCTAATCTGATTTGAGCACCGGCGTTTAAGAAAAAATCTGCCACATTCACAGACACTAGTCAAAGCTTTTCATTGGGTTTGCCTCCAAAAAACGATGGGAAATTGTTGTCATGCCAGATATATTTAATACTGAAGGGGCTTAACCCTTTTGTGGCTCGATCCAGAGAGACACGTAAGGACTACTGTAACAACAACAACAACCATGTTTAATCAGCTTTTGCCCTATGTAGAGAAGGTTTAGTCATTTTATTACTTTCCAAAGTCGAAATCCAACAGGGAGCAGTCAAAATATTGCATAGTGTTTCACTCCAAAGCAGTGAAATCTGGAAATAACTTTATTATTATACAAGCTTTAGTCTGAAAGGTGGAGCCGCCTCACGCCCTCTTTTAAACACGAATGGGGAGATGGTACAATCCATTTGTTTTTCCTAGAAGAATTAAAATCAGGAAATGAAGGTTGTCTGCGAAAGGCGTCTCAGGCTATGCTGCTGTTTCGTGACAGTTTTTTGGGGTCAGAAAAAACAGGACAGGAGCAGAAAGAAGATTGCAAAGAATAAACCCATTTTTAAAAACTTTTTTTTTTTTTTTTGCGATTGTTTTGAGGAGTAAGAGACAGGGTGGAGCACCATTGTTCATATATGGACTGAATGAACAAGATTTATATAAGTGAGGTTGCGTGGTTTGAAATTGGCACTGAAGGAAATAATAATATTGACAGCTACACTAGGTGACCAGCTAGTAGAGTTTCATTTTAGCTATCAACACATTTTCATTTCGCTAAAACGTTTTTGGCCCTATTTGGGGGGTTTTGGCTAATGATTCCTTCCTGATTTGAAGGACTTTTCCCCATTCAAAAGATATAATGTTTTGAATCGCTTGAAACCCATTAATAGCTACTTTGTCAGATTCAATTTTACCCATTTTGCTTCTAAATATATCTGCAATAAAGTAAAGTATATTTTCTGTCAAGTTGGGTTAGATCCATGTCCATATGATCAATTTAACAGATTAAAGCATCCGTTTTATAGGCACCATTTTGAGGACTTTTACCACTCAAAAGATATATAAAATTTGGTTTGAAATTGTTAATTGCTATGGAAAGTCCCAGGGGTTTATTACTAGAAAACCCATGAATAGTCTTGCGTAGTTTAGCATATCATCGAATCCCTCCATCACACATTGTTGATTTAAAGACTTGTTTTTTCTGATTCAATAAAAGCGGAGACATAGACAGGGTGGGACTCAAATGTGCTTAAGTAATATCTGGCCTGAGCTGAGAAGATTTATATCAGCGTGTCACCATGTTAGGGGAAATAAAACTAAAAGCATTTTTGGCAGTTTTTACTTCTTTATAGACTTCTGTCTTCTATATAGACATAACATTTTTTTCTTTTTTATTTTGTTCATTTGCAACAGTGGAACCACTTTTACCCAGTTAGTTTGTTCGTCACTTAGTTCATTTCATTAGACTTGCCTTAGACTTGCAGATTCACGTACTTAAAGATGAACGCCGTTCAAGTTTCTCGATGTGTCTCCATAGGGATGTTTTTCCTTGACTTGAAAAGTTACATGGTATGGCATTAAACACATATTGCATATATTAAATTGCTGATGTTTTTATTGCTAACAAAACACCTTGGAAAAAGATCATTTTTACTGTGCGTTGGTTTGCACAGTCCACATATTGGATCTATAACTTGGCCTATTGGCTGCATATGCTTGTCTCCATGGAGCCAATTTTAATGCCAAACTATGACACATTTCGGGCCTAGCAGTAATATCTCCATTGGGACAAGCACAACAGTTGCATAGTGTACCTTTAAGTTGGAACTGGTTCTGGTTTAGACCTTTACATCTGGTTGAGTCATTTTTAGACCTGGTTTAGTCTTGGTCCAACCCTTGTGGTACTTGAAAATCCAAATATTTTATAAGCTATTACATAGTGTCTACTACGGCCCCCCACACGTGTCCGTCTTGTAGTCTGTCTGCTGTCTGCAGAGTTTCCTCATGGTCCCGACCTGCTTTCCTCCTCTGTGGTAAACGTGATACTCGGCGGTGCTCTCTGCTCATGTGGGATCAGGAAAGAGGGAGTTAATTTCCTTCGTTATCAAAGAAAAATAGCGTCTAGTGAAAAGGCAGCAGTCGGGTTTGTTTAACACTGTGACCCTCGGCTCCACTGTAAGTAGCATGAGAAATCAATTATGCAGGACTGTGTTAAAGCTTTCATATTAACAGTAGAAAAAATAATTCTACAAACTTGACAAGTTTTTACACACTCAAAGACAATTTACACTTAAAGATGGACTATGTAACTTTTCTGATTGGAGGTCTGCCCCCCACTTGTCTCCATGGAGAAGTTATTGCTTTGTCTGGAATCTGCAATATGGCATTAAACTTATCAAACTTTCTTCAATAACATGTGTTTTTGCTGCTCAAAATTACCTTAAAAACATGCATTCTCATGGTGAGCGGGTCATTTCTCCACAGATCTGAACTGTAACTTGGCCTAGTTGCGTCACTTGATTATGTGGAGATAGAATTTTTTTATGCAATACTGTGAAACATTTTAGGCAAATCAACATCTTCATGGAGACAAGCAGGTGGGAGATTCTTCAAAAGAAAATAGTTTTGAACGATAAATAAACATAATTATGTCTTAATATTTACATTATTAAGGTGTAAATTCCACTCAAGATGGCTTTATTTTTCCTGTTTCTGTCAGCCAATCAGAGCCTGCTACCTTTTCCTCTTAACCAATCATATTTGAAGCTATTCATATAAAAGTAGTTTCTTTCTTCTCCAACATCTTACACTTTCAGCTATAGCCACAACCCTTAACCACCGTAGCAGCAGAACCGTCAGCCTCTTCAACCTCTTAATCTCCTTCTCATCACTTAAAACAGTGCCTAGGACTTTTTTTTACATACAAATCCATTTCCACACTTCATTGCATCATGGACATTACTACCTGCCAGGTTTAAGCTCTAAAGTTAACCCAAACCATACACAATTATTCTATTTGTTGTAAGATTTTGAACTTGTTTGAAGTTTGACATTTATAATTTCACCTCTGGTTGAGGTGGTGAAGTTGCCACAGTATAAACCAGGATTACCAGCTGTTTAGACTACACAAATGTTGCTCCCATAAATGTTTTATTTGTAATTTGTCTAAAGAGGTAGTTGTTTTACAGCCTGTAATCTTCTAATTTCAGAGTTTTGGTTAACCTACCAGACTGGAAACTGTTGCTTTGTACATTTAAAGACAATGGACAAACCAAGACAGAATTGTATTAAAAAGTGACATCAGTTTTTGAAATTTTCTTCTGTCATAAAAACAGTTTGTGTTTTCCTGGTTAGTTATATTTTTAGCAAAAATAAATAGCCTAAGTAATGGTTGAATTGTGTACGAATTTGGAATAATAAGAAACATTGCAAGATAGGTCCAACTGTAATTCTACAATTCAATTCCAGCCAATATGGGTCAATAAAAGAAAACATGATTTGTTTAACTTTATTCTTATATCTCACATATTGAGGTTCAATAGAAAACATTTACATGATCTATGTCTGGGCATAGATCATAGTCCATATCTGGACTATTGCGAGACAGGGCCAGTGTGCTGTCTTCTATGTTTGATTGAAGCTCTCCTTTCATTCATAATCACATCTATTGTTTTATTTACTTTATGATGATATCTTAAAGAAGACATTGTGCTTTTGTCTGTTATATAGTTATAATATGACACTTATGGATCATTTAAAATTTTAAATTGCATTATTGATCTAAAACGACTTAATAAAAGATGAAAAGTCCGCTGACTCTCAGAGGTGGAAATGTGGAGCCCAGTGAGGTATGAGGAGGCTCATTTTGGTACGCTACCATAAAACATCATCACAACAAAAGTGCTGTGTGCTGTTGTTTTTTAAAATTTGTGGCATCCTATGTGTATCACTGATTTAAAAAGTAAATTAAAGAACAATGTAAATATAGAGCAATGGGTGTGTACCAGTGGAGGTGAAAAGGTGGGGTAGACGTCTTAAATGCAGGAAGATAAAGATTACTCAATCATGTACAAATCAAGTCAATTTTGCATAACAGGTCTCTTGTCTGTTACTGTTATTTTATGACAATAACATACATTAGCCATTTTAGCATGCTAGCATTTTTAGCCTTTGCACACAGTAGTTGACTCTTTTGATCAGATTTTGAGTCAGATATGAAGGAGACACTGAGAGAGCAGCAGGTTGTGTCTGGAACCATCTTTGTTCAGACATGTCTCGTTCACTGAGGAGGACAAAAACCAAATCACAAAACCTCACTTCTGTGCCCTCCATCCTCCTCGGCCATCCCAGGACCCTTCCCTCTCACGCTGATGTCATTCCTCTGGCAGCCATGAGCGATGAGTGGTTCTGCTGGTATTTCTTAAGGAGATTCCTCATAGGGCAACTCAGACTCAGACTTTAAGCATTCAATGAGGTAAGGGGGAATTTGTATTTGTTGCCTTGTCAAACATGCAGAAATAAAATAAATATTGTGATTCTTAGTATAAATTAACTAAGCTCCAAATGGTTTAACAGAGATGGGTATCTGACCTCACACGCAAGTTATGGGTGTAATGGCCAAAATGTCTAAATAGCATTAGCAATAAAAAAAGAAGAAAAGAAGTGGGATAATAGAGTGGGAATTGTAGTTCTATAACGTTCTATCGTATTGATAAAGAAGTAGTGATTGTACTTTACTTTACTGTTATAATTGACTTATAAATGATGTAAGCCAAATACAATTAAGGACCTATATTTTGCAGTTTGTAACTAGTTTGTACACTATTGCTTTTGCATTTTCTTTGATAAGAAAGAACATGTATAACTCCAGACTTAGTCAATCATCATATGCAGTTACAGAAAGTGCCAACAGATGGTGCTCTACTTGTGTCTGCTCACCAATGAAACCGGAAACCAAAAACAAGTCTTGCTATTATGACAGTTTCAGAGGGAGACAGTGAATGTGCAGGATTACTGAAGCAAGTGAGAATGAGGAAACACTTCTGTGATATGTTATTGATGAGAATACAACATTGTAGCATTTGGTTAAAAGTTCATACTTGCATAATAGGCCCTTTATTTTCAACTAATTCTAGCACTATTCTAACATCCTCCTTTTTCACTCATTTGGGTCTTCTCAAACTCTTTGTATAAACAAGATATGAACTTTATAGTCACAATAATTCCTTATTGTGATGAATATGACAGTGTTTTGGCTTGGGCCTTGGGTTTCACAGATGTAAAGTAAACATTGTGGAAGTTGTTTTCTAGTTTGGGTTCAGAGCATTAGAGGCAGCTGTAGCCCTGTGCACTGACCCAGAGCAACTCATGTGGAAAGGGGACCTAAACAAACAAGTGTCTTGGCCTGTGCAGAGTTCTGGGACATGGACAGTCTTATATAGGTAATTTTTGACTGTGCATTCTAGTGTCTTTAATTCTCTTTCAAACATGCTTTGGTCAGCTTTGGATAAGTATTTCACCTGTTCTAACTTTTAAAATAATAATAATAGTTTGCATTGGGAAAATATACATTGAACGACCTTAAACTACACCTCATTTCCAATTAGACATTTAGGCATTGTAGCTCCCTCCGTTGTCCTCACAGGGGATCACAATCAGAAAGTAAACAAATCCTAGTCTCCTGTGAATGCTATGCTAATAAAGCCATACATTTGTTTTGTGCACAATTTGAGCACAGAAGTCCGGTGATGTTTATAGTCTTAAAAACTGCGTAGAAGAAGCCTGGAGTTTTATCAATGTTGAAATTGGAGCATTTACTATGTACTATGTGTTCTATGAGTGACTTAAATGACTTAATTGTATATGAATCACGTTCTGTGCACAGTTTCCATTAATGCACATGTTAGCTGCTGAAGGATGATGCAAAAGATCAATGGATTGTCTGCCAAAGAAGATTGGTGTGCATCAAAATGACTCACATTAAATATATAACCCAAAGTTGCTTGCAACTGAATATGATTTTTATAGCTAAATCTTGAAATATATACGGAATTGAAATGCAAGAGAGTTGCAAAGTTTTGCACACCTTGTCACCATTTGCAGTTGGCATATTGTAGGCCAACTTGAATTTGTTCAAAGGCAACATTTGTTAACATTTTAGCCATTGCAATAATAGAGACCAAACAACTTAATTGCAATGCATGGTAATTCTCAAACTGCCAAAAACCAAATTGCACCAGTAATCCATTTACCACACAGTTTGTAGCTCTTCTTGAGAGAATTAAAAGTTCTCTTAGTGTAATTCAAGATCCAGTTGTTTTCTAATCGTTATCAGCTTGGTGCTTTTTAATCAAGAAGTCTAACAGCCAATTCTTAGTAAAGGCATGTGGTTTGGGGCTGCTTTTGAACTATTTGAATTAACTAAATGAAACACTTTAGAGCTGTGTCCTTTTTCACCCCAAGTACCACTTAAGTAAATATTTGGCCCTTCAAGTACTATACCAGATTTAAAGGTCTTCAATGTGGACTAAACTAGGTCTAAAATAGGACTGCAAAATTGCTTAAAGGGCCCATATTATGTTATTTTCTGATCTACATAAAAGGTAAAATCTAAATTCAGCAAATATTAGAAATACAGTGTAATTTGCGTACCACCAGGCGGCCATGTACCACAGTTTGAGAACCCCTGTTATATATTTATTATTTACACAAAATCATATTACAAACATATTGTGGTCAGCTTGTTAATGAGTCTGCCTGTAGCCACTGTAATTCAAATTGAAACCACAGACGATGTATCTCTTTTATTCTAATCCTACTTCCTCTTGGGTCTGTGTAATGGCGTCAGACTCCGGGTCACTCCCTCTTGTGGTTAATGTGGGCACTGCGGACAGTTCCACATCATTTTGGCTCGGGACAGGGGCACTGGTCCAACTGGCTCTGCCCCTGAGTGCCGCCATAGAGAGTGGAGAGAGAAGGTTAAGGGAGGGGGGAGAAAAGGAGGAGAAAAGGGAGAGACAGATGAGAGTGAAAGTCTCCGTTCTGTCATTGGTTTGAAATCACAGCCAACAAACCCAATTGTTCTTCTTTTCTTTGTCAAATCCAAGAATTTGTCTCAAAGGAAATGGGTTGAACTTCCAAGTAACAGTACAACTGTGTGCAGAAGAAATGGTCTTTGAATGCAAAACAGACAGAGGAGCATTATACCGAACTTGTGCAATTTTGGAAGAACAATAACATTTATGAGCAGGGTATTAAGGTGCTGTACCTGATATTTACTGTGAAAAAACATGAAAAACAGAACTAGTTCATTTTAATCGGTTTGAACTCATATGCCTACAGCAACAGCATTTTTTTATTTTATTTTATTTTATCAACTGCTTAATGCTGTCAAAAAACTCAATACTGCCAAACCATCCAAAAAAGCTGCAGCCGCACGTGGATGGACTAAAGGATTGTCACCATCCCTGTACTGTTTATCTCATATTGATAGCTTTTACAATTGTGGAGAAATATGCTTTTCAAATTTACAGACCAGTGATTCATTCTGTAAAGCGAAGCCTGCATGCTGCATTGACATGGTCTGCAGAGAAACGTGTGATGTTTGTGCCACAGACGTTTTACTTAAAAACTGTCAGAAAAGGGCTGTTTACTTTCCACATCTTAGGATTTATTGACAAACTAGAAGGGGAGAAAAGGAGAAGAGCTGATCCTGTGAGCAGCAGAGACACGACTGAAGCAGAGAGACCAAGAGACTGCACTGCACACAGTACACACACACACACCACAGAGTTAGGAGGTTGGACTTTTAGACTAATAAGAAATAATTTTAAGCAAATAAAATGTCATACTATGTGTATGAGAGAGCATTGTCCATGAGTTTTGCTATTTTCAGTCTAAATAAATTGGTTGGATTTTTTTCTGTATATTTTGTCCGAGCGTGAGACATCATTAGTGTGACATGAGAGCATGTGAAGTCTCAAATGTGTGAGTCTCAGGCTGAATGCGTAAGAGTTGACAGAGCTGCAATGGTTACATTAGCCAACGCAGCCAGACACGTTTAAGATGGTCTGAAAACTCATTAAAAAGTGTTGGTGACTAACTTAAAATGCTAATGCTAATAGCTAGCTTATGACTGTAATGTTATTTGAGAGGGACTTGTTTACCAAAACCAGCTCATCTGTTGTAGTTCCAGCTTTAGCAGTTTGTTATTTATGGCCACGGGTGTTAAAACAACTTAGATTAAAGTCTAACTTGAGCAGTAGAGCTTCAGACAGAGCAGAGCCTCCAGTTAGCTTCACCCTCTTACTAACTGAATGTGAATTATAATGAAGTCTAACTTGTGACCTATACTATACCTATACTAAGAAAATATATGAATCTTGTTTGATTAAAGTTGTCCAAGTGTTCCTAGGAGCAGGTGGTTTTAGCAGACAGCCTTCGTCACTATTTCCTTCCCTGTTTGAACCACATACTTCCCTCTTGCTTTACCACTGTTTGTTTGGGTTTTAATTGGTCTGTGCCGCTCCCCTCCTCTCTCAAAGCCGGGCTGAGTTGCCGGGATACGCTCCATAAGAAAGAATTTCAAGACCTCAGTAAATGTGAGAGCAAATGCAGATAAATACAGAGACTCTATAATGAAGGACCAGTGTATTAAAGCAGCATTCATCCTGGTCAGACTGGACTCAACACTGCACACACTGTTCTCTCTATAAAGCTCGGACATGGCTTATTAAAATACTTTTAACAGTCACACAAAGTCTGTATGCTCATAGATTCTGGGTACACATTATGCTTGTTTTATCTTAATTTAAAGGCCTTGTACTTGATTTTTTCCCCCCATGTATTTGTGCAAAATCAATCTGTCTCCAGTACAGATTTATTGCTTAAGCAGCTTTTGAGGTGAAAATAAGTCTGTTCTATGCTGTTTGCCTCTAATTAGAAAGCTTTTTTACTGTATGATAATCAGGAAATGCTTGTTAGCATGTTAGTCGCTACTGTCACTGCAAAAATCCGCTCTGGTCTCTACGAGTTGTGAAAAGCACATAAAAACTCATTGCAGTTCATAATTAGGATGCTCGGTATACATGCAAGATAGATGAGGAATAACTTTGGACCACTGCAAACTATTTAAAATGAACTAGTTCTGTTTTTCATGTTTTTAAGACACTAAAAACATGTTCAGCATCTTTAATCAGGAAAGATCAAATCGTACATGTGACCAACACACAGCATGTAAACTTCACAGAAAGGATCCACCTGGTCCACTAATGGAACCTTTTTAAAATAACATTATACTTTTTTTAAAATAACATTATACTTCACCGAGTAGTTTTCAGTTACCTAATACTTTTACTCCAACTTTAGTAAGTACTTTAGCAGTAATATTTTGACATTGTAGCAGTACTCTTACTTGAGTAAAACTTTTGCTAGTCTTTAAGTGACAAAAACTTTATGTTGGCAGTATGAAATAGTTTAAACTGTTGTATCAGTGCCCCTCTCCTTCAGATATGATTTTGGTTTTGATTTTTTTTTCTCATTTTTGAGGTGTATCTTCCTCAGAATCTTGCTTCTGCACATCATGATAGCTGTCCCAAATTACTATAAGACTTTGAAAAAGAGGAGCAATCAAGACCATTTTCAAAGTGATTTTAACTTATGGATTTGTGTGTTTTTCCAAACTACAGCCTGAGTAAACTATGATTTCATTGAAATTTTCTATTGAAGTGTTTGTTGTCCTCGAGGGGGCATAAATTACTCCTCTGTTACGACAGGTCTGCTTAGGTCACTGCACAGGCTGTCGGCCAGAAAACAGAAATAAACCAGAAAAGCACAAGATATTTGGCAAGGCCTCACTGTCCAATGCAAACACGTGGCGGCCATCTTTAACACAACCTCAGACACTCAGCTCCGGTTTGTGCCTTTTAAAGTGACCAGACTGAAATGGAACTGGTTTTCTGCATAAACAACAACATGTATTTATATCAAACAAGATTATCTAGTGAGAGTTTTGTTCTGTCTGTGAAGAGGTTAGCCTGCACACAGTAAGAAAGATATTTTCTCAGGAATAAAAACACCTAATGGAACTTGTAAAGACAGATTTTAGATTATTATATATAGGTTTAATGCCATACTGTGGAATATTCAAGGTAGCAACATCATGGATAGAGGCAGTAGAAACCCCAACAGTTACTGCACCTTTTATTGCCAAGGATTTGAGAAGGACGAAAAATTTGAAGCTTCTTTTTGTAAGATTAGGTCACATTTTTTCACAATAATTTTCTGTTGATTCAATATTAATAATTCAGGTTTTAAAAGGATTTATTTATATATATTTCACTCAACATCAAATATTGAAATAGGATACAAACAGCCTCTCTCACAGGCCCATTTTGTTCGCTCCTCTTAGACAGTTTTCGAGTCACATTTGTGTTTGCAGCCAAAACACTCTAACATGGAGCCAGTGTTTGGCTTTGAGTCGGTGAAAAGGATACACTGTTTATCCTGAGACATTTTGTAATTATGACTCGATTCTTTCTCTCTCTTTCCTCCCTTCTCTCTTTCTCCCTCTCTCTTTCTTTCTTCCTCTCTCACTTTTGACCCTTTCTCTGCCTCTCTATCCCTCTCTTTTTTCTTTCCCCCTGTTTTTCTCCTTCTATCTACTACTCTTTCTCTCTTTCCCTGTATCTCTCCCCCTTTCTCTCCCTCTCTTTCCCTTCCTCTGTCTCTCTCCTCCTGTACTTCTCTTTCCCTGTACCTCTCCCCCTTTCTCTCCCTCTCTTTCCCTTCCTCTGTCTCTCTCCTCCTGTACTTCTCTTTATCTCTTTCTCTCTTTCCCTGTACCTCTCCCCCTTTCTGTCCCTCTCTCTTTCTGACTTCCTCTCCTGCTTTTGACACTTTCTTTCTCTCTCCCTCCCTCCGTCTCTCTCCCCCTGTACCTCTCTCCCTTTCTCTTCTCTTTCTCCCTCTGTACCTTTTCGTGTTTTGCACCCTTCTCTCCTTTATCCCTTTCTCTGTCTGCGCCTATTCCTCTCCCCCTTCCTCTCCTCTTTGACATCCCCTTCTCTCCTTCTCTCCTTCTCTCTCTCCCTCACACAAATGTACATCTACTCAGAGCTCTTCCCTGACTCACCTCAGTTTCCACGGAGACGACATCATCAGACTCAGTCGACCCAGTCATTTTTTATTTTTTTTCCCCAAAATTTGTTTATTTGGCTTATACAGAAATTGTACAATGTACATTCACATATCACAAATAGTGAGAAAGTAAAAAGATATTCTGCACAATCTCCTTTTTTAACACAATGATACACACGCAAAAACACCACACTAACATTCTCCATCCAAATGACAAAAGAGAAAAAATACAGTTAACCGTCCTGACCATGCATATACATACATACATACACCCATAGATACACATACATATGCATATACATAAATATACATACTGAAGTGAGAACCCATGAACCTAGATGACATAGGAGATGAGCAATTATATAAATAGCTAGATAAATTTGGGGAAAGAAAGAAAGGGCCTCCAGAAAAAAGGGTTAATCAGGAATAGAAGGGAAGTTAATTTGTTGTACTATTTGGAACAGTGGATGCCATATTTGTGCAAACCTATCAGAGGAGCCGTGAAGTGTCAATCTTATCTTCTCAAGTTTAAGAAAATAGAGTATATCCTGAGCCACTGTATAAATGATGGAGGCTGTGGGGACTTCCATTTCAATAAAATTACCCTCCTTGCAAGAAGGGTCATATAAGCAAGGGAGTTCCTCTGGGAGTTGGAAAGAGAAGGTGGCCCTACAAAAATCCCAAATAAGGCACGCAAAGGATTTGGGTGAATTTTCTTGTCAATAACACTTGAGATTATTGAAAAAATTTCGGTCCAATAACCATAGAGTCGTGGACATAGCCAAAATGTATGAATAAGGTTTCCTGTTGATTGTTGGCACCGGTCACATGTTGGGGAAATATTGGGGTATATTTTGGATAAGCGTGATTTTGTATAATAAACTCGGTGAACAAGTTTGCACTGTATAAGACTGTGCCTAGCACTTATGGAAGACTTATGTACACGTGTTAAAATTTGTGACCACGTCTCATCAGACAGTCTCACCAAGATCTCCCTCCCAAAGGGCCTTCACTGAGTCAAGAGAATTTGAGCGAATAACCGATATCTGATTATAGACTAACGAAATAGACCCTTTCAAGGGAGAAGTGGGTAAAAGCAAAGAATCAATAGCAGAATCTTCGGGTAAGTTGGGAAATGAAGGGAAATTGCTATTAACAAAACTGTGAACCTGCAGGTATCTGAAAAACTGTTGTTTAGGGAGAGAGAATTTCACAGATAGCTGCTGAAAAGATGCAAATACCTTATCAACAAACAAATCCTTAAAAGTCCGTATTCCAAGACTTGACCAATTCAAAAAGGATTTATCAACAAGAGAAGGAGGGAAGAAATGATTAGCTGCTAAAGGGGCATTGTGTGAATAAATTTGCAAACCAAAGTAACGTCTGAATTGAATCCAAATATTAAGAGATATTTTAACAATATGGTTCCTTGAGTACTTTTTAATAGGGGATTGTATGGGTGAATATAACAATGCAGCAAGGGACACTGGTTTTACAGAGTTCTTTTCCATAACTAACCAATCCAGTAGGGGAGCTGTTTCGGATTGAAGCCAATATTTAAAAAGTCTTATATTGGAGGCCCAATAATAATACCTAAAATTTAGTAAGGCCATCCCACCCGATATTTTAGGCCTTTGTAGATAGAAGATGTAGATCTACTTGAGAGAAGAAAGAGCTGGGCAGAAAAAGGGGAATGCACTGGAATAAGTACAGGAAGCGAGGCAAGACATTAATTTTAACTTTCAACAACAGGGGAGAGAAGTTTGCTTTAAACAAGTCTTATGGTTTGCGCATAACCTGAATTCCGAGATATAAGAAACTATCCTGTGCCATTTTAAAAGGTAACCCTTGTGGAGCATTAAGTGGAGAGTTTAATAAAAAGAGCTCACTTTTACTTAAATTAAGTTTGTATCCGGATAACTGTCCAAAGACTGAAAGTAGACGCAAAACCACAGGTATTGACGTAGTTACATCTGAGACATATAGAAGTAGATCATCTGTATATAGTGAAACCTTTGCCTCCAGACCATGCCTATGTATGCCTCTGACTTCTGGGTTGGTATGAATAGCGATAGCCAAGGGCTCAATAGCCAAAGCAAAGAGCAGTGGACTAAGAGGACACCCCTGTCTAGTGGAGCGATGCAGCAAAAAGTATGCAGAACGTGAATTATTATATCCATCCATTTTCTTCCGCTTATCCGGGGCCGGGTCGCGGGGGCAGCAGTCTAAGCAGGGACTCCCAGACTTCCCTCACCCCGGACACGTCCTCCAGCTCCTCCGGTGGGACCCCAAGGCGTTCCCAGGCCAGCCGAGAGACATAGTCCCTCCAGCGTGTCCTGGGTCTTCCCCGGGGCCTCCTCCCGGTGGGACATGCCCAGAACACCTCCCTAGGGAGGCGTCCAGGAGGCATCCTGAGCAGATGCCCGAGCCACCTCAACTGGTTCCTCTCAACATGTAGGAGCAGCGGCTCTACTCCGAGCTCCTCCCGTGTGGCCGAGCTCCTCACCCTATCCCTAAGGGTGCGCCTGGCCACTCTGCGGAGGAAGCCCATTGCAGCCGCTTGTATCCGCGACCTTGTCCTTTCGGTCATTACCCAGAGCTCATGACCATAGGTGAGGGTAGAAACATAGATTGACCGGTAAATCGAGAGCTTCGCCTTCCGGCTCAGCTCCTTCTTTACCACAACGGACCGATACAGCGACCGCATCACTGCAGACGCTGCACCGATCCTCCTGTCAATCTCCCGCTCCATCCTTCCCTCACTCATGAACAAGACCCCGAGATACTTGAACTCCTCCACTTGGGGCAGAGACTCACCACCCACCCGGAGAGAGCAAACCACCTTTTTCCAGTCGAGAACCATGGCCTCGGATTTGGAGGAGCTGATTGTCATCCCAGCCACTTCACACTCGGCTGCAAACCGCCCCAGTGCCTGCTGCAGGTCCTGGCTCGAAGAAGCCATCAGGACAACATCATCTGCAAACAGCAGAGATGAACTCCTGTGGTTCCCAAACCAGACCCCCTCCGGCCCCTGACTGCACCTAGAAATTCTGTCCATAAATATAATGAACAGAACTGGTGACAAAGGGCAGCCCTGGCGGAGTCCAACATGCACTGGGAACAGGTCTGACTTACTGCCGGCAATGCGAACACAGCTCCTGCTCCGGTCATACAGGGACTGGACAGCCCTTAGCAAAGAGCCCCGGACCCCATACTCCCAGAGCACCCCCCAAAGGACACCACGAGGGACACAGTCGAATGCCCTCTCCAGATCCACAAAACACATGTGGACTGGTTGGGCATACTCCCATGAGCCCTTGAGGACCCGATGGAGAGTATAGAGCTGGTCCAGTGTTCCACGACCAGGACGAAAACCACACTGCTCCTCCTGAATCCGAGGTTCGACTATCGGTCGGATTCTCCTCTCCAGTACCCTAGAATATACCTTACCGGGAAGGCTGAGCAGTGTGATTCCCCTGTAATTGGAACACACCCTCCGGTCCCCCTTCTTATACAGAGGGACCACCACCCCGGTCTGCCATTCCACAGGTACTGTCCCCGACCGCCACGCGATGTTGCAGAGACGTGTCAGCCAAGACAGCCCCACAACATCCAGAGACTTGAGGTACTCAGAACGGATCTCATCCACCCCCAGAGCCTTGCCACCGAGGAGCTTGCCAACCACCTCAGTGACTTCAGCCAGGGTGATGGACGAGTCCGCCTCTGGGTCACCAGTTTCTGCTTCCTCCTCGGAAGACGTGACAGTGGGATTGAGGAGATCCTCAAAGTATTCCTTCCACCGCCCGACAACATCCCCAGTCGAGGTCAGCAGCTCTCCACCCGCACTATAAACAGTGTTGGTGAAGCACTGCTTCCCCCTCCTGAGGCGGCGGACGGTTTGCCAGAATCTCTTTGAGGCCGTCCGATAGTCCTCCTCCATGGCCTCCCCGAACTCCTCCCAACCCCGAGTTTTTGCCTCTGTGACTGCCCGAGCCGCGGCACGCTTGGCCCGCCGGTACTCATCAGCTGCCTCAGGAGTCCCACGAGCCAACAAGGCTCGATAGGACTCCTTCTTCAGCTTGACGGCATCCCTTACTTACGGTGTCCACCACCAAGTTCGGGGATTGCCGCCGCGACAAGCACCACAGACCTTACGACCACAGCTACGAGCAGCCGCATCGACAATAGAGGTGGAGAACATGGCCCACTCGGAGTCCATGTCTCCATCCTCCCCCGAGATCAGGGAGAAGCTCTCCCGGAGGTGGGAGTTGAAGACCCCCTGACAGAGGGCTCCGCCAGACGTTCCCAGCAGACCCTCACAATGCGCTTGGGCCTGCCAGGTCTATCCGGCTTCCTCCTCCGCCAGCGGATCCAACTCACCACCAGGTGGTGATCAGTTGACAGCTCAGCCCCTCTCTTCACCCGAGTGCCCAAGACACACGGTCGGAGGTCAGATGGCACGACAACAAAGTCGATCATCGACCTCCGACCTAGAGTGTCCTGGTGCCACGTGCACCAATGGACACCCTTGTGCTCGAACATGGTGTTTGTTATGGACAAACTGTGACTGGCACAGAAGTCCAATAACAAAACACCGCTCGGGTTCAGATCGGGGAGGCCGTTCCTCCCAATCACGCCCCTCCAAGTGTCACTGTCATTACCCACATGGGCGTTGAAGTCCCCCAGGAGAACAACAGAGTCCCCGGTTGGTGCACTGTCTAGTACCCCTCCCAGGGACTCCAAGAAGGCCGGGTACTCCGCACTGCTTCTTGGCCCGTAGGCCGACACAACAGTGAGAGACCTGTCCCCGACCCGAAGGCGCAGGGACCCAACCCTCTCGTTCACCGGAGTGAACCCCAACACGCAGCGGCTGAGCTGTGGGGCAATGAGCAAGCCCACACCAGCTCGCCGCCGCTCCCCGCGGGCAACGCCAGAGAAATGGAGAGTCCAGCCCCTCTCAAGAAGTTGGGTTCCAGAGCCCAAGCTGTGCGTGGAGGTGAGGCCGACTATATCTAGCCGGTAACGCTCAACCTCCCGCACAAGCTCAGGCTCCTTCCCCCCCAGCGAGGTGACATTCCATGTCCCCAGAGCTAGTCTCCATGTCCGGAGATCCGGTCGTCGAGGTCCCCGCCTTCGACTGCCGCCCAGATCTCTCCGCACCCGCCCCTCATGGCTCCTCTCGCAGGTGGTGAGTCCACGGGAGGACGGCCCCACGTCGTTCCTTCGGGCTGGGCCCATGGGGAAAGGCCCGGCCACCAGGCGCTCGCTGCCGAGCACCCACCCCAGGCCTAGCTCCAGGGTGGGGCCCCGGTAACGCCAGTCCGGGCAACGTAGCTTGCCTTGTTGTTTGTCTCTTCATGGGGGGCTTCTGAACTGCTCTTAGTCAGACCCATCTCCCAGGACCTGTTTGCCATGGGTGACCCTACCAGGGGCATGAAGCCCCCGACAACATAGCTCCCAGGATCATTCGGGTGCTCAAACCCCTCCACCACGTTAAGGTGGCGGTTCGGGGAGGGGTATACTAAAACTACTTTAATAAAAATAATATATAAAATAATAATTAAATAAATAAAATAAAATAAATAAATAAATAAATAAAAATTATAATAATAGTAACCAATAATAAGGGAAGGATAGAAAAAAAAATTAAAAATATAATCAAACCACCACAAAAAACTAAATTATTAATGTGTATATTCACATTAAACCCAATTTGTAAACCAAGAGTTATTAAGTATATGAAAACACAGAAAGGGTCTTTTCAGACCCATAGTGCTGCACCTGTCACCCCTTGCCGAAAGAATCAAACCAGACTTTAGATGGTGTCCGGGGCCACCACAGTCTTAACTTGACTTTCAACAAAGTCCATAGCAAGTACTGGGTCCTCGAATCGATGAGTTCGTCCACCAGGGAGGGTAACACGGAGCACAGCTGGAAAAAAAGTCCAAACTTAACACCTGGACATGAGTGGAGCTCTTTCTTCACTTTAGCAAAGGCGGACCTTTTCTTTGAGACTGTGGCAGTAAAATCCGGAAAGACGGAGACCCTCTTTCCCTGGTAGAGTAGCGGGGCAGATGCTCCAGCCTTACGTAGAATTTCGTTGCGTTGCTGAAACAGGTTGATTCGCGCAATGAAGGGGCGAGGCGTCTCTCCATCCGTCGGCTTGGAGCGACTCGTGCGGTGTGCCCGGTCCAAAATGGGTTTGTTGTCCAGCCCGAGCAGATCTCGTAATAATGTGGCAACAAAATCTGTTGCCAAAATAATACGTATATTATTCAGTCTCGAGTGTCCCTCTAAATCTTCACACTTCTGCGATAGAAAATCAACTCGCGCCGCAAGTGATGTCACTGTAGCTTGTAAGCTAGTTAGCTGACTGTCATGGTCATTAGCAGATTGCTCAAGGCTTCCAATGATGTCGCTCTGCGCTCTTATCTTTGATTCCAAAGCCTCAAGAGCAGCCGTAATCTCTTTCTTAACTACCCCAGAAACAACCTGTTCAAACTCTTTGACAATATCCGCACGCATATTCTTCATCATTACCTCCATGCGCGTTAGCAGACGCTCGTTAGTGTCACGCTCAGAATCGGCTTCTGGCTCAGGTGATAGTGGGGGCTTGGTGCGGCCTGCTCTCGTAGTTTCTGTTTTTCCCCAGGTTTCCATAATTCAGCAAAAAAAACCTTCAGCTGACTGAACACGGGTTGATTGTGGATGGTACTTGCAAATAACGGTGGTTGTTAGGAGATAATAAGGTGCAAAATATAGTCGAAATGTCACATTCCCGCGGAGCTACTGCGGGCATGTCCTACATGGTCAGCGCTCGCCGAGCAACTTGACCCAGTCATTTTTAAACATCTTTCCATCTTTCAGAGTTGCTCTAGGTCACAGGGAGGGCATCATGTTCTGTTGGATTTGGTTGTACACATCTTCATTTGCAGTCATTAGTATTTGGGTGACTATTCACTATACTACCACTGCAATTTCTTCTCTCTACTGAGATGTTATTTCTTTACCTGGAATGTTCCACAGTATGGCCCAATTACTAACAAATACCCAATTAGAAGTTCTTTTATTGCTGCGAAATACCTTAAGAAATATGCATTATTACTGCTAGCTGGTCACCTCTCCACTGATCTGACTTGTACCTTGACCTGGTCACATGCTTGCTTGTCTCATGGAGATAACTGTAATACCATATTATGGAACATTCCAGTCACAGAAATAACATTTGTGTGAATTCTCCACCAGGAAAGTTACATAGTGCACATTTCAGTGTGAAAATAGTCCATGACCTGAGTGTTTGACCTGTTTTTAATTGAAGTTGTGGGACCAGTGTGGAGTGAGTGAATAATGTAATGTAATGTAATGTAGTATATGCTCAGTGTATCTGAGTTTATAAAAGCTACAGCAATTAAAATACATTAAAGTACAAACATCACAGATTTTTAGGTTCTAGTTCTTTTAGGTGCTTCTATTTATCACTTGGTTTGGTGGGATAGTACCTGTTATAATATTGATCATAATTTTATATCAGTTAGGTGTCAGTTTGTGGAAAAAGTACAGAAAAAGTACAAAAATACTGGACGTAGCTTATTTCATCAAAACGTAAAATTACATATATAATGCTGTTGAAAATTAAAGTAGCCATGATTTGTAGTGAAATTTTAAATATGATGATGTTTTAGTGGAATAAGCAGTCTAACCCTGTCATATGCACGTTAAATACATTTATAAGTTTTAGTACATCGGCCACACAGTTGGGGCCTCGCATCTGACCTGAGACAAAGCCCATATGAAGTTAATTTTCTCAAAACAACTGAAAACAACAAAAACATGGCGCTGACGTGTGCAGAGAGGAAGGAACTCATTAAACACACAGAGGAGGAGGAGCGGTGGGACCCTCAAGAATGTAACACATGTGCCGCTCTGTAGGCCTCTCGATCATCTGTGAGGAGAGACAGAGCAAGAAGGTTGTCTCCACTTTAACGCTGCCATGTTTTTACTCTGACCCTCTCACCTCCACATAAACTGGAGCATTTAGCCTAGTCTGTTCATGTTTTCTACAGAGATGGTATCATTATTATATTTGATAATAATTCTATTCCCAACTAATCCATTTGGAAATGATTTATAGTTTAAAATTTTACTAAAAGATTCAAAGACAACTATTAATTTGACATTATTATTATTACTTTTTACATTATATGTTTTTAACCCTATTTTAAAAGTTCCCATTATCAGTTGTAACGTTTGGAAAAAATTAAAATTTGACGTTTTTATTGAACTTAAAAAAACATGCATCCTTACTCTACGAGCTCACATCTCCTGGCTCCTCTTGTTCCTTTGGTTCTAATATTCCACTGTATGGCATAAGACTTATTTACTTCCATGCCGCCTCCAGAAAGTTACAAGGTGTTGCTTTAGAAGGAACATTTGCCATATGTTTGCAATATGTGTCAATATTTATATTCATATACTTAAATGGATAACGGTTGATTGTTAGGAGAGTCCGAGTATGATTAGTTAGTAAAGGTATATTGTATGGGGTCTATAGAAGAGGAGGTGATGGAGAGGCTGAGTAGGCTGATAGTTCTGCTGCTGTGGGTTGGGTTGATGGTTTATAGTAGTTTATTGATCAGATAGACTTGGCATGAGATGTTAGTAAGAAAGGCAGAGTCTATGCATATTCCCGTAGAGCAGACTGACGATATTTCTATTAAAGCTGTCATAGTTTATTATGTGCATTGTTTATTGGATCTATCTTGGTTCACCGCGGCGACAGTAAACACATCTGCTTTGTGTTTTCAGTGTTATTGACTTCTGTAAATCACTCAGACAAATATGACCCCAACAGCCACTTGAAATCTCATAAGGACGTTGGGTGAGACAAGACACCACCATCTTATTGTTTAATGAAGCTTATATTGTAATTAAAACATCAATTCTTCAAGTTCAGTTGATAGGAAAATAAATGTTAAATTACAATATTTATCTCAAATGACTTAATAAAAGAAACAAGTCCGCTCACTTCCATGTCAGAAAACTGCAGTGCCCAATGGGAGCTGACCTCACCATAAATGTCGTCACAACAAAGATCCATGTCGCTGTTAGCCCCTCCTATGGAGAGCTACACACAGCTATCAGAATGGCTATATGACACTGTTAAATTCTATGCATATCATGGATTAAGAAAATAAAACTGAAGAACAAAGCAAGTACAGAGAAATGTGCAGTGGTGGTTAAAATGGAGATTGATCGGCAATAGGGCGTCTTGAAAATTAAAGATTGCTCAAACATGAACAAATCACTCCAAACAACTATAACATGGTTAAAAACTCTGAAAAGGCAATTTTGCATAATAGGTCTGCTTTAAAGGAGATGTTTTTTTTGTTGACTAAAAGAACTGATAGTTTTTTAAAACATAAAAGAATAAAAGGAACAAATGGAGACAACATTCGAGTTCCAGTTTTTAATGTCAAAGCCCAAAAAAAACAAAAAACCTAAAAATAATTTTAGTGAAAAGATTAAAACTAAATAAAATATTCTTTTCAAAACCATAGGTTGTATAAAGAAGTGGATTAAGTGAGCATGACGCTACCCATAGCATTCGGCTCCAGTAAACGAAGCCAATAACGACTAGCAGTTATAGTGGCTGATTTGGAGCAGAGTTCCTTATTTACAAATCTGACTGCGAGTATCATAGAAACCAAAGAGCCAATTAGGAGCGAGGGCATTGAAGGTAACACCCTTTCCTGTGACCTCAGTGAAAGAAGGCAGCTCATTGGTCTGTTATTAATGGTCATATCTTGTTTTATGGATCAAATTGTGAAATTAAAACACCAGGATCAGGCAGACCGTATTAATACATTTCAAGACCAAAAATGACGAGGCTGACAGCAGAAGTTACAGAGATAGAGGTGACAGCTTTTCAATAGAAAGTGAATTGGAGCCCGAGCCGATGGAGCCAAAACACACTCGTGCTCACTTCCTATTTGGAATGTGGTAGCTAGTGGGTCAGAAATGCTCATTTAGGGGCGACAGTGAATTTTGAAAAAAAAAATTGCAAATCTAATCGCAGTCATAATACAGGTCCAAAAATGCAATGACTTGGCTCACCTTGAATAATACAAAAATGATCTTTTTACATTTCTGTATGTTTTTGCCACTCCCTGGCTGGTCTCCTGTTTTGTTAACCCGAAACACTTTGGGACAATAAAGTTTTCCAGTAACAGCCCAATCTGCCAGCGGTCTCTCCTCTCCTTTAAACCTCTCCTAGCCAGAGCCCTTTAAGTGAATCAGACTGCACCAGAATGACACCGTCATAGATAAGACCATGGTTTCCTCTGCGGCCCATGTTTATATGCATTTTATTCTGGAAATTCCCCAATTTTGTCATAATAACATGTTCCTATGGAGACAGCTATTTTCACAGCTTTGTTAAGACATTACTAGACAGTCTGACCTCAAAATGACAGAGGGAGTGTGCCTTTTTATGTACGGTGTAGTGACAATTTTCTAGCACTACATAAAGAGTGGATGGCTCTATTTAAAGGAACATTATGTAACTTTTCCAGTGCCACCTGTCTCCTTTGAGATCTTATAACTTTTGCCTGGTATGTTCCACAGCACATGTGTCAAAGTCAAGGCCCGCGGGCCAAATGCGACCCTCCACATAATTTTATGTGTCCCTCGACAGGGTAAATTAAAAGGTATGATGGTCTTAAAATCTCAATTTATCAGGAGATACACAGTTACACAGCCATATTTTTACATCTAGGCAAATGCATATGCAATATTTGTAACTTGAATAAGTAATAAATACAGAAACAGTGAATTAACAAGTTGAAAAATGAGTTAGATTTATTTTACATCTGGCCCTTTGAGGGCAGCCATTTTGCTGATGTGGCCCTCGGTGAAAATGTGTTTGACACCCCTGTTCCACAGTATGGCATTAAACATATTTGTATTTTGTTTATTCGATTTGAGGTGTTGTTTTATAGTGTTTATATATAGTGCATTTAAATAAAATATAGATAAATGCATGTTTTGTTTCCTCTTTTGTGTTAACTATTAACTTACTAACAAAGCTAACTTTGATTTAATTCTACCTAAGACCTGATTTAGTCATAGTTTACACCTGGATTTTAAGGTTAAATGTAAACTTTATCCCCCTATACAGAAATTTTCTTCATTTGACCCATCTTTCTTTCAATAACACTGGTATTTTAGGAGAAGGGTGCACTGCAGGGACCAATCTCCAGATCTTGAGCGAGGCTTGGTTAGGACTGCCTTAGCTGGAGGATAGTCCTGCTACACACCTGGTTTAGATCTGGTGGTACGCTTAAGGCAAATTAGGACTTTTGAGTGTTTCTCATTTCTTGGTTCTAATTCCAAAATCATAATGATGTTTTTTTCAGTATCGATACCTGTTCAAGTGAGCATCTAGTTTGGATTCTAATGTTAGTATTTAATATCTTCTGGGTATTGATTTTTACAACCTTATTTGGTAGTCATTTTAAATATTGACCTTCTTCCACCCCGCCCACTAAACCCCACTTTTTTGTGATGGCACTTTCAGTTAAGCAGGAATCACAATAATCTAAATGGAGAATTTAAGAAAAATTCTGAAGCTAAAATATAATATAAAGTAGGTTGATTTGTGCAAAATGTTCAATGTTCATGTGACCAACTAGTCACCACTGTATCGATTCTCTGGGAGGCTTTAAAACAGCTTTGTAGTCCATATAGAACTTATTTGCTGGTAAGATCTGCAGAATAAAATAATACAACTCACAGCTACCAGAATAAGGTGCATAAACCGCTGTATCTGTCTTTCTCTTGCACAGCTGCTGCGTATGGTGAGCCTGTCGGAGAAGCGTTGGAGAGCCCGGTCTCGTTCGGAGGCAGGTGAGGAGGAGGATGGCTTGGGGAGCGGAGACTGTGATGATGAAGACGACTGTAGCGGGACGTCCGGTCTGGGCCCCCCACCGCGACGTAAACGCCTAAGGGTGTTCGCAGGTATGTGTTCAGACAAATGAGGCTGGCATTTGGAGCTTTAATTTAATTGATTGATTACTTTTATTTCAAACATGACAGAACACGTAATAAATAATAAAAACATGACACAACAGCAATAGAATTCTGAATTTAATGGAGAGAAAACAAGGAATACGGCCAACATAAAAAGGAGTGGTTGATGATTAGTTACTTGATTACCATTATTTTCACAAGGCTTTATTATATGTACACACAATCTGCCACTGTTATTATATATTTACCATTTGATGCAAAGTGATATAAAGAGCAGAGCAAAGTTATAGTTAAGTATGTTGTAAAGTTGTCAAAATGGATAACCCACAAACATTTTAAATATTGTTTTATGCACTGGTTTCTCTAACAATTTCCTATACCTCATTTTAAAACAAGGACAAAAATACATGGCCTACTAAACCAATCAAGCAAACTTTGAAATCTTCTGTATGCTGTATGCTAAATAAATATTTATAAGCATGGCTCTTAAACCCCATTCACACATGCAGTCTGACCAGGGAATTTACCTGCATTTTCCCAGAACAGGGTCATGAGTGAACAAAGTCAGAACAGATTTCCCTGCATTTTTAATCTGGCAAAATCCTGGAAAAAATTACTGGGAATTTGCAGGGAAGGCTCATGTGTGAATAAAGCCTTATTATTATGTTTGATTCCTAGTTTGGGAATTTTGTTCACTTACTACGATGATTAAAGATTCTAAGTATTCATAGGCTATTGACACACATGTACTTCATTTAAATTCACTGTAGAAATAACAAAAATATTTACAATTGTCCTATGTTTTAGATTGTTTTTATGTATGTCGTAACGGTGGGTGTAGCGGACCAAAGAGTGCAGACTCGGGGAATATTTACAGTGTTTATTGTACAGAATGACAAGATACAAAACTGAGGGTTGATCTGATGGTGAGCGGGAAGCCAGGTGCGGGCCAGGATCCAGGACCGTGGAGTGCAGGGAAAAACCAAGACAATACCAGGGCTGAGAAGCAGGGTAGAAGCAGGGTCAAAGCAGGGTTGAAGCAGGGTCGAAGCAGGGCTGAAGGCACAAATAGGATCCGGCACCAAATGCAGATAATCCAGAACGGAACAGGGTGAAGCAACACAGGAACGACAGGAACACAGGGAACGACAGGGAACAACAGGCATGAAGGGACGACAGCACAGACAGGGTGAGGACAAACAGACGATCTCGCCCTGAGTGTCTGGTGCAAGTCCCTCTTATCACCTGCAGCAGGTGGTGGTGATTGCACTAATGGAAGGCAGGTGCACGTGGGAGGAGTAGAGAGCTCCGCCCAGCTCTGTGTTCAGGCAGGTGAGGGAGGGGGAAGAGCACACAGGGAGACAAAACGTGGATCGGAAGGTGCGGATCATGACAATGTAACTTCGTACGTGTAGAGTTCAGAGTTCGTATGCATTGACTCAGTGTGTTTACATGGCTACTGTACAAGCTCGCTCCTCTCTCACGCTCTCGCAGTAAACTGTCAGACTTCCTCAAGTAGCCGCTTCGCCTTGACCTTTGACCCCGGCTCTGTCAGTCTCGCTCTGAAACACGTCAGACGCCTTCTCTACAAAGACAAACACTCTGGGGCAAATCCAACATGAACGCCACAGGGCTGCCCCAGCTGGGCAAACAGCCTCTAGGGACTAGCTGCTGTTGGGGAAGAGGTTTTGGTCTGGACTAAAGCAGGACTAAAGCTGGACTAAAGCTGGACTAAAGGTGGACTAAACCAGGACAAAACCAGGACTAAACCAGGACTAAACCAGGATCAAAGCAGGACAAAATCAGGACTAAAACAGGACTCAAGCAAGACTCAAGCAGGAGTCAAGCAGGACTAAAGCAGGACTAAAGCAGGACTATAGCTGGACTCAAGCAGGACAAAATCAGGACTAAAGCAGGACTATAGCTGGACTCAAGCAGGACAAAATCAGGACTAAAGCAGGACTAAAGTAGGACTCAAGCAGGACTCAAGCAGGACTAAAGCATTACTAAAGCAGGACTATAGCAGGACTATAGCAGGACTAAAGCATTACTAAAGCAGGACTATAGCAGGACTATAGCAGGACTAAAGCATTACTAAAGCAGGACTATAGCAGGACTAAAGCAGGACTAAATTGGGACTAAACTACGATCAAACTTGGACTAAACTGGGACTAAACCAGGACTAAAGCTGGACTAATTCAGGACTAAACTAGAACTCGGAGTGAGACTAAAGCAGGACTAGAGTTACTAAAGGGAGAGACTGAGGCTGTGTCGGGACAAGCCATGAGAGACCACCACAGACACTGAACAAATTCTAGAGGATTATAACAAGTCGTGGGACAGAATCAAGGTCAAGTGTTCCAGATTTGATTTTATCCACATCTATAAACAACTATAAACAGCACAGACTTTTTCTTTACCTTGCCATAGTGTCATACTATTTATAAAGACTCCATCATACGCTCAATGCCACTACATCCAGGAGTTTTCATTTAAGGTCCTATATTACACATAATGGACTCTTGTGAGCTTTACGCCATGTTATAATGTTGTTACTTCATCAAAAACATACCTGGAGTTGTGTTTAGTTTAATTCACACATGTTTGAGCAATCTTACATTATTAATCCATCTACATCTCCACAGCTGAAGATGTTGTGGTCCACCTTGTGGTTTCATTCAGTAGTAGTTTTCAAGTTAACATCTACCTTTTACCTTTTGCTCAGTTGAGATGGCCAAATCCAGGGCTGAAATTATCCAAATGATTGTAGTGAAGGTGTATGGGGTTTAAAAACACCACAGAAGACTTTCTGTATTACCACATGACATCGCAAGGTGGAACAGAGTGTTTTCTGTTTGAGGTAAGAACTCAAACTAAATATACAGGGTTTGGTTGAACACATTGAACACATAGAGGTGTGTTGAACATGTGTGAATGAAACAAAACACAACTCCAGGTATGTTTTTGATGATGAAACAACACTATAACAGTTCAGAGAATATTGTAATGTGGGCCCTTTAACTGCTTTTTTTTATGCGGAAATAAAACACTACTCTGTGCTGTATAATGGTTAAGAGACTGTAAAGTCTACATACCAACTGGATCTCATTTAGATTATGTAAAAGTTTTACAAAATAGAACTGGTTTGTAATTTCACTATTCATAAGTATTGGTTTAATACCATACATCTGTCCTTACACAAATATTGCCTTCATCAATGTTTGTTTTACCCATTTTCTACCATGTTTGCTATCCCTCCACCCTTATATCTTTGTTATATCTGTTTCTGTTTCTCTGCGAAAGATGCCAATTTAGCGTTGCCCAACACTTGTTTACGTATATCCTGGGCTGTTCATGTTTGCAGACCTTGGGGTGTGCGTTGCTCATTGGCACATAGTTAGATAGCCCCTGATAGCCACTGATGACCCCTCAGAAGCACACTGACCCCTCACACAAGCTCCGCCTTTTGGTCACTGTGGGGTCAAAGGTTGTCCTGTGAAGCATGGAGCCTAATGGGGGTCTGTCTGCTCCACTGCTCCGGGACGGTCCAAACACACGGGCCAAAGGGAAGTTCCCACACGCCTTCTCTGATTAAGACGAGGCTTAACTTGGTCTGAGTTTACAAGGTCAGGAGTCCAAGTGCGGACTTAACGTAGTTTAAGGGGAAACTGTCTTTTTACCTTACACTTTGGTCATAATAGGTTAGGTTGTTGGGTTGGGTTCACGTGACATCCTCTAGAATCCCTTTAAAACAGAACTGACGGACAGGTCTGAATTCTGTGGTGGAATTTGCTGTTTAACTGTAAGATTGCAGATGTTTTGAGCTGGTTTATCGTTAATAGTTCTGTAATTACTAGGTCTTTATGAAAAAATGTCATCTTTTCTGTCAGTATAAATAAACAAAAATGAAATCATTTTTCTCACAGTAGCTTCAGAAAGTGGTACCATTGTTCAACACCAAAGATGTGATTATTGTCAGTGGAAATTACTTTACTGCCGGCAGTGTGAAATAGGGTGAGGAGCTTGGTCACACAGGAGGAGCTCTGAGTACAGCCGCTGCGCCTACACGTCGAGAGGAGTCAGCTGAGGAGGCCCCGAGGAAAACCCAGGTCTTTCGGCTCTCGGCTGGCCTGGGAACGCCTTGTGGTCCCACTGGAGGAGCTGGAGGACATGTCTGAGGTGAGGGACGTCTGGGAGTCCCTGCTGAGACTGCTGCCTCCGCGGCCCAGCCCCGGATAAGTAGAAGAAAATAGATGGATGGAAATTACTTTAAGCTGATTTGTGGACCGAATTCCTAACAAATGATGAAAATATGGATATTCCTTTCAAAAAACAGTGAATCTCCCTTAGAGTCATATTGGTTATATTAGTTTATGTAATGTATCCATGGCTTTCAAGTGATGAATATTTGGGGGATGTTATTATGGCAATTAATAATTTGAAATAAAATGATATATCTTTTCAATAATCACTAGTACAAATGGTTGTGACTGAAACTGAAGCTTAGTTAGAAATATGACACATAATTTGATTTGACAAAGGCCTGCCCCTTGAGGACTTGCTGGGGCCCTGTCTGACCCCAGCACTGAGTACAACCGTTCCCACTCCTCTGATGGTTCTGTCCTGACACAGATTCCTGCTAATCGCTAACGCTAACCCAACCACAACACACTTACCGTCCCGACCAATCAGAGAGCTCGCCGCACATTCCCCAGAGCATACCAGGCCGGAGCAGCTATTCCAGGACAGGATACCCCCCCATGCCCCCCTTCCCTCCCTCTGCCCCCCTCCCTCTGCCCTTCTCTGCTTCCCCATCCCAACACAACCCTAGCTTGAATACAAGTTCAGAGCCAGACACTGATCTGCATTATCTTGGAAAGGCAGCAGCTCCATTTGTCATAAAGATACAAGATAATAGCATGAGTTTGTTATTGCTTTTGAATTGGGCAATGTCAAGGAAGTACAAATATTCCATGAGATTATATGGGGGGAAAAACATCTCATTTTAGCAAGTCCTTTCAACAAGAAGTAATTTATTAGTAATCCAGGATGTTACTCTGTGTTTTTAAAGTCCATACACTAGACAAATGTTCCTTCTCATCGGCTCAAATGGCCTTTACTATACAACTAAGTTAAAAGTTATTATTTAAACTACTCTTCTTTCCGGTGTGCATCAGTAGGCAGGATACCTTGAGCCCTCTGCAGGTGTTTTTTTGCATGTAAAAGATTGGAGATTGGACTGAGGCTTAGTTGTTTTTGTGATACAATACTTTTTGATACTATACTTGTCTTGGCGTGTCAAAGTCTCAAAGCACTACACTGTAGTCATTATTTATTCCGTCTATACTTGGTGGTGGTAAGCTACTACTGTAGCCATAACTGCCCTGAGGCAGACTGATGGAAGTGAGGCTGGGCCCCTCTGACCACCACCAATCACTGGCACACACAGCATTCATAGGCAAGGTTAGTGAAGTGTCTTGCTCAAGGACACCATGGCAGAACTCTGTCTGAGTGGGCTTCAACCTCTGACCTTTGGGTTGGTGCTCTAACCATTTAGGGTGCACTCACACTAGCCCAGCTGAACCGTGCCCAAGCTCGCAGAGCCTCTAAAGTATGGCACATGTGTGCAGTGTGAGACTTTGGCCTGGTTGAAGGACATGGGCCAAAGCATGGCACGGTTGCTCAAGTGTGCGCAGATTCATGATTTATGCTTACAAACTCTGTGTGCAGAGAGGATAAAGGATAAGAGGAAAAAATGAATTAACTCTGCTCCAAAGTTTATGGTGAATCCACACTCACCTTCAGTAAGGACTGTGACAGAGCCGGAAGTTTCGAAGCTCCGTCTCCTATACTCGGTCCTTCACATTGTTGTTTAATCCATAAATTCACGGAGGAGCCTACCATAACAGGACTCATATCTGTCTCACTATTTAAGAGATATTTCATGCCCTTGACTTTCACCACTAAAGTCATAGTACAGCTCTGTGACATATAAACAAACAGTGCTGTGTGACGACATCACCAGGCTGTGGCTCAGTTCGGACCATAAAACCCCACACAATCATGCTTGAGTACGGCACGGTTCAAAAGGCCTAGTGTGAGTGTGCCCTAAGTCACTGTTGCCCCATATGGTTAAATACTTTACAGGAAGATACAATACAATAGTTTACGATAATAATTATAGTAACAATATACTATGATAAGATTCAGTACTAAATCAGTTGTTATAATTCTTATTGGATCTTAAATTCTCACTTCTCACTATAAACTAAACCAGATAGTTATACTCATTCACTTTACACAATGGGCCCCTTAACGTTACAGCACTCAACACTCTCCATTCATAACTATAGAAGCCTGACAGGAGCCTTTAACGGTGCTGAATCACTGTTTGATCAGCTGTGATGGATCAGTCACACTACACAGAAACACATGGAGCAGTCACATGATCAAAGACAGGGTCATGTGATCAATTATACCCCTAACACATTGTGACCATTGACACGTTAACATTGTCCAGGCAATATGTGTGTGTGTTAAAGAAGACAATATTTAAGTTTGTAATGTAAAATATGATTACAGAAATCATTGTTTTCATTGACCATGTTTAACACAAAACCAGCCAAATTTTTCTATAGTTATCTCTTATGGATTTTTAAAAAGCCTTGTAGGTTTTTGCAGGGTTTCATGTGTATTACTTTGCTTGGAATATTCCACAGTAATTGGCATTTTTCTCCTCTCCACAGACCTATGGTCTGATGTCCTACTTGTTTCCACTGACTTGTTTCCATGGAGATAGAGAGGTTTAATGTCTTATTATGGAACATTGTAGGCAGAGCAATATGTGGCAGACCCTCCCCCTGAAAAGTTACATAGTGAACTTTTAAAGATATTATATTTGTGGTTCACACAGCAAAACGTTTGGCTGTTTGCAGTTTTGTTTGTGATTGTTTCAAGACTGCAACTTTATATGTAATAGCCTATTTATTTTTAGCTAATGTTTTCATTTTTTCCTGAGGGTCACAATATTTAATAAGGTTTAACCTCAGAAAACAGCTCAGTTTGTGTTTTCTGAGTCAGTCTTTTCATAACAAAATGTGATTATATTTTCACATGACACTAGATGGGAGCTTTAGAGAATCATTCCATCAGGATATTTTTCAAGATACTTTTAATGGTGAAAACAACTTAATGAAGTAGAAAGGGTCAAATTATTTCTTATTCTATTTTAGAAGATTCATGTATTTAGTAATTCAATCTGCAAAACATAGTCTACAGCAAGTCATCTAAACATGTCTAGTAATATTGAATGGTTTATGTAGGATCATGCACATATATTGAGCCGAGTAATGGAGCTGTGTGGTTGCAATTAGCAAGGGCATCTGAGCAATTTGAGCTTTCAAGGCCAAAAAGAGATCGTCAGTCGGTGGCACAGATTGGCAGCCTCACTTCCATCAGTCAACCCCAGGGCAGCTGTGGTTACAGAGAAAACTTACCATGACCAAGTATAGAGTGTTTGAATAACGCAATGTAAAGCACTTTGGGGCTGTATAAATCCAAGGCATTATCAAAACACTCAGATCGGCATTAAAGACCTTGAGCTTTAGTCTATTTCCTTATTTAGTCAATTGCCTGTGTAAATGACCCCTGACTAATTAAATATAACACTGTATTCTATGGGGCTCTGAACACTCATAACAGAGGAGCAATTCATAACTAACTCACTAAATAAATACACCCTGGTAAATCTGCAGCACTTTCATACCAAAGTGTATAATGGCTTTCTAATTAAATCTGGAAATATTAGTCAAGCTGGTGGTCCAGGTCTAAAGCAGGACTAAAGCGGGGCTAAACGCAGGACTAAAGCGGGACTAAAGCAAGACTAAACCAGGTCTAAAGCAGAGATAAACTTGGACTAAACTGGGTCTAAACTTGGACAAAACCCAGACTATAAAGGTCAAAACACAGGAATTTTGACTATTTTCCTAAAGTAGTAAATCACCTTTCAAAATTCTCAATTTCTAATGAAAACATTATAACACTGATTTAATTCATAACCAGCAGAGTGGTGAATACAGACACCTTTTGACTTCAATTTAAATGAAAGTTCTCACAAGGAAGTGGCTTCTTTCTGGGGATATATGTGTCCAGTTGTGGTGTAGATCCAAGCCAGGACTGTGGGACAAAACCAGGTGTATAGGACTATAACCTCAAACAATGTGTAAACTAGGACTCAATTGGGAATACACTGGACTAAACTACAACTACAAGGTCTTAACTACAACTTAAGTACTATAGATCCAAACCAGAACTCAACTGTAGGACTAAACTAAGACTAAAACAGGGCTCAACTACTACTAAACTACTCCAGAATATTGTAAGACTAAACTGGTCCAAAGCAGGGCTATCAACCAATAATTGTCTTTCAAGGGAAAATTGTAGTACTTATTAAAACTGGTGAGAATTATTCAGATGTGGTCCAGTTCTAGATAATGCTAACAACAACTAGCATGCTGTTCTGGAGCGAGACATATTTTTCTCAAATGCATGGGGAAAAATCAGGTACAGAGCCTTTAAAGAAAGGTATTGTAAACCTTGGTGTGTTAGCTGCAGGTTGGTGGTCTGATGGTTTCTGTTGGTCATGTGAACAGGATCTCAGACACTCAGTGTTAGGCCCCAAAAAGAAGTGGACTTTATATGTGAGACAGGTTTAATCTGCAGTAGGTTAGCTAAATACAACGTGGAAATATTCATGCCATGTGAAACACGCAGTGCAGGGTCAGCTTATGGAGAGGTGGAGAGTCTGAGAGAGAAGAAAAGAGGGGAGGGGAAAAGAGGAGGGAGGGAAAGGTGCAGAAGGAATGTAGGGAAGAGAGAAATTAGAGACAGAGCGGTATATGAGTGAAAGGGATCGAGAGGGAGAGAGAAAGGGAAGGAGGTTGAAATTAAGTGGTGTGGAGTAAATTAGTTCTAAACAAGAATTAAAACTTGAAATTCTTGTTCAGAACTAGTTTAGTCCAGTTCAAGGCTTTGACCCAGAGAAGTCTGAACCAGAACTAATCTAAAGCCAAAACAAATCCAAAAACAAAAACTGCAACCAGTCTAGAACTCTATACTAAACCAAGTTTGAGGGGTAAATTAAAGGTACACTTTAACTTTTCTACTGGAGGTCCAAGTCCTGCTTGTCTCCATGGAGATCTTAATGCTTTGGCTTCATCACAGTATGGCATTAAACAGCAGGTACTGACCCTATTCTGCCCCGCCCACTTTTGTCTCTAAATGTTAAACCGCACTTTCATGGTGGCACTTACAGTTGAGCGAGAATCCCATTCATTTCAGAAATTTGAGAAAAGTTAGGCCGCTAAAATATGATATAAAGTAGATTGATTTGTGTAAAATGTTCTATGTTCATATGAGCAACAAGTCAACAACGCACCAATTCTCTGGCAGGTTTTAAAATGGCACTGCAGTCTGTACATGACTAATTTGCTGTCAAGATTGGCAGCCCCATGCAAAATAACACGAATGACAATGGCGGCGCCCTCGGCAACTTCCAGAATAAGGTTAATAGGCCAAGAACTAAATCAGGATTAAACCCAAACTAAACCAGTCCAATCCAGGACCATGTTTCTGTGAAACTGTGTCTGCATTAACAGCTGTAGTGCATGTGAATGAGACACAGCTGTGACCTTTGACCCTTGCACCCGCTTTTCCGCATTTTCGATGAGGTGTATAATCTTTGTGGTTATAATTTGTGATATAGCTTCACTTTTATGTGCTTCTTTTAAAAACACACACACATGCATTGAAAAGCAAAACAATACACAGCCCTGACACTGAGAATATTGTAACACTATGTTTTGATCAAGCTTAAAGAGCTCCAGTTTTAATTATAGACGATATCTCTACTACTGAGATGAGCAGGTGGCTAACCCTTATATGCACTTACATAGTGCACCTTTAAGACATAGCAGTTCTTACATAAACTTGTTAGTGTTAAGTTAGCGTTGTAAAAGGTTTCATGGAGCTGATTATGAGCTACTGTAAGGTGCCCTCCACATGTGGATGGCAAAACAAGAGGAGCGTGCCTCAGGTTAGCGTGAGACCATCAGACACGCCAGATGTGCAGTGCAGGTGCATGGGAGGAGTGGAGGAGGGGGGGGGGGGGGGGGGGGGGAGAGATAGAAAGAAAGAGAAAGAGAGAGGAAGACGGAGACACTGATAGAAAGAGGGTGAGAGAAAAAGTGAGAGGGATGGGTGTGTAGAGTGATAAAGAAAGGAAGAATCGAGAGGGGGGAAGAGGAAAGGGTATGAATGGATAGGTAGATGGAGAAGCAGAGTAGAGAGGGAAAGAGAAGGAGGGAAAGAAGAAAGGCAAGAGAGAGAGAGAAGAAGAGAGAGGGGGCAGAAACCCACAAAAAAGGGGAAAGGGGGAGATAAATGGGGGAGAAACAGAGAGATAGAAAGAGAGAGAGTAGATTGGTAGATAGAGAGAGAGAGAGGCAGAGGGGGAGAAAGCGAGATAGAAAGGGAGAGAAAGATGTATAGATAGAGTGGGTGGGGGGTATCTGGGTGCCCACATGTACCGAGGCTTTAAAGGGAAGAGCAGGTGATGAAACTGTCCCATTTGTAACAGTATCAAAGGTGGCGTCCCTCATCAGACCTGCATTTTGTTTCTTATCTGAGCCATAAAAGACACCAGCTGAACCCAATGAATCCAAGCTGCTGTTTAAACACATGTATAGAGATCAGGCTGAGATAGGCTCCTTAGAACAGCAGGTGCTGGTGTAACTATAAATCTAAAATATAGTTGTCACCTTATAGAGGACAAAATGAGTGATTACTGACAAACATGCTTAATAACTAATAATGAGGCTTTGGACCGTTAAACCTAAATCCATGCGTTCCAGAGTGATGGAAAATTGGGATCATCACCATAGCAATTCACAATCCAAATCTAAATATTTAAGTCCTCAGAAAGTTTTACACTGCATAATTCATTCCATTTGGAGTATGTACTTGCACATGTGTTTTTGACATGAAGACAGCAAGGGCAGCTGCAGGATACTTTAGTGAACATTAAACAAGGTAAAAGAAAGAAAGACAAACATGTGCTACTTTTTAAAGGGGCACTATGTAACTTTTCCACTAGATGGTCCTACCAATGCTACGTAGCAGCCTACGTACCAAGGAAAGGATATATTTTTGCCTTCAATGTTTCACAGTTATGGCATTAAACCTATCTATCTTGCAATAGTAGTTCAGTTGGTAGAGTGTTTGTCCACTGATTGAAGGCTGGTGGTTTGAATCCTGTTCTTGACATAAATATAATTTGTAGAGTGGTCAGATCCACTGACCCACAGGTTGGAGGTGCGATTCCAGCTTCTACAGATAAATGCTGTAGTTGTGTCCTTGGGCAAGACACTTGATCCGCCTTGCCCCCAATGTCTGTGTACACTGGTGTATGAATGGGCAGGTGGTTCCTTGATGTAAAGTTCTTTGAGTGCCTTGAAGGTGGAAAAGCGCCATATAAAAATGTGACAATTTACCATTTATTCATCATTTATTCATAGCTTGCAAAACATGCATTCTTATTGTGAAATGCCTCCAACGAAATCAATTAATGCCATATCGTGGAACATTATAAGCAAGGCAATGACATCTCCATGGAGACAATCAGGTCACCGACCCCCATCAGAAAGTTATGCATTAGTGCGCTTTTAATTAATACGAGCTTGGGTCAACTAGTGTCGTAACAGCAGGTGCAGGAGCGGACCAAGGAATGCAGACTCGGGGCAATTTTATAGTGTTTATTAACAGTTTGTGAAATAACAAGAGTGAATAGTTCAAACATACGGGAGGCAAACCAGGTGGGCGGAGTGGTGAGCAGGACTGGGGAAAACCAGGACCGGATGAGGACAGGATCGGGCACGGGACCAGAGCAAGCCAAGCGGGGGTAGTCCGGAGCAAGACAGGACCGGAGACGAAACCAGGGAGGGCCAAGCAGGAGTAATCCAGAGAGCGGGAGCCAGGGCAGGAGACGGGAAGCAGGCCGGAGACCAAGACAGGACAGGAGGCGAAGACGAGGGGTGGACTATGCCGGAGCTGGAGCACAGGGTCAGGAGCAGGAACGAGTGAGAGAGCAGGAATCTGGGAAGCAGCAAAATCCGGTAAGACACGAGTAGGCAGGCAACAAGATACAAACTTGAGCAGGAAGATTCACATTTTCACGTGGACGGTCTGGCTCCGAGTGTCTTCTGCCGAGCCCTCATATACTCGACAGCAGGTGGTGATGATTGCGCTAATGCGCTCCAGGTGCGCACGGGAGGAGTAGGAACTCCGCCCAGCTCCGGATTCAGACAGGTAGGGAAGGGGGAGAGCACACAGGGAGACAGAAAATGCAGGCATCATGACAACTAGTTGGTATTAGTGGACAAGTTTATAATGTATTTGGTTCATTATCAGAAGTTTAGGGCCGTGATGATGAGTGCATTTTTGTAACATGAACAAAAGGATATTGCTGTGAAGTTAAGTGCTGCTTTGGCAAAGTTTGAAGTACTGCAATCTTTCACAGTGACTAATATTCAGTTCCCAAAGTAAATCTACTCCTGCTGTCATTAATAATTAGTTGATAAAAACAATAAAACCTGTTCCCGTTGGGAGGTTGAACAGTACTTCTTCAGAAACTCATATCTAAATACTTTTCACATGCAATATGTAAACTTTATCGACGTTTAACCACTGAAAAAAAGACATTACTTTCAATCAAAATGAATTATAATAGTATTTTCTATGTTCAAATCTTTTATTATATTGTCAATACAGTTTAAGTGGGATAATTTATGTAACAGGAGAGACAGTGGATACAGATGAAAGAGCAGATGTGTTCATAAATCAGGGCCCTCTTTCAAATACAAAGAAAAAAAAAAAAGATTTAAAACGATTTATGACCTAAATGTTTATGCTCTGTCTGATTAACAGTGAGTTTAGGGCCGTGGTTTTCCGAAGGCAGATGTGTGGGGAGCACTGAACAGTGGGAGGCTTCACATTTTCTCTGTTGGCCATATTGGAAAGCTTGTTGTTAAAATATACATGCCAGAACAGTATTTCATTTTCAACTTATTTATACCCAAGGGGTAATTCAAAAGGAGAATTTAACAGGTGATAGACAGAGATAAACTGTTTTTGTGTCATTTTTTTTAAAGATACTGTTTGTATATCAGTTTGTATATCTATCATATTTTCTACACATTGCTGGGGAGTAACTAACTCTTAATTGAGCAAAGGTTTTGGTTTCTTTTCCCACTGTGAGTTACTCTACACATGAAGAGATTTATGTTGACAAAATTCAATGATTTGAATATTTGTGCTTCTTGCACTGCTTCTTTAGATATAGAGTGTATTTTTCTCTTGTTGGTTCTTAAAAAAAACTTTTTTTTGCATGATTTAATCTTTTGATCTTCAAATAGCCTAAAGAAAGAGTTAGTTAATCATGAATAAATAGTTCATTGAGAATGAATTTATTTTATTTTAGCAGCAGATCCGTTGAGATTAAATCTCCTTTCCGAGGGAGACCTGGCCAAGAGGCACCTTGGCAGACACAGTAAATTAGTTACAATATGAATAATAACATATCTAAAACATTTCAAATATGGCAGATGTCCAGCTCAAGAGTAACATCTGCATATTTCAGCTAAAATTTTCTCAAGCAGAGATTTAAAAGAATTCAAGGAAATAAGTTTGTAGAGTTTAATAAGAAATAAGTTAGAGTTTTGAATATTGTTCCAGGCCCAGGGACCTGTGTAGGAAAAGGCTGTTCTGCCCAGTTTGCTGTTTATTTCTTTGGTTGGGATGTTTGACAGAAGCTGCTGTGAGGAGAAGGCGTTGTACCCTCTATTAGCTGGAGCCAGCAGCTGACACAGGTATGAGGGCAGTTTTCTTATGATGGCCTTATAGATGAACATAAGCCAATGCTGTTGTCTCCTGAGCCACAGTGAGGCCCAGGAGAGCAGAGAGTACAGTTCACAGTGATGGGTCCTGAAGTCAGAGTTAGTGATGAAACGTAGAGCACTGTGATGGACAGCAGTGGAGGGCTGAGGAGGCTGTGTTCATGTAAATAATGTCCCATAGTACAGAACTGAGAGGAAGGTGGTCTAGACTTTTTCTCAAACCAGGATTCAGACTTAGTAACTACTTAATACCCTACCCCTAAACCCAAATTCCTTAATCAAGTAGTTACTAAACCTGAATAATTTGTAATAAACAATTTGTTTATTATAAGTAAAGTCTTTCTTTATGCTTTATTAAGGCTAATTACTTGAGTAAGATTATTCTGAAGTACTCTCACTTCAGTACAATATTTGACTACAGTACGGTGACAGTAGCTCAGGTTTTAGAGTGTTTATCCACTGATCATCGGTTGAGCTGTCAGATCCACTTTACACACAGGTTGGCAGTGCAACTCCAGCTCCAAGAGATGAATACTGTTGTTGTGTCCTTTGGCAAGATGCTTAACCCATCTCGCCCCCACTGTATGTATTCACTGGTGTATAAATGTGGGTTCCTCGATGTGAAGCGCTATATAAAAGTGTGACCAGTGACCATTTACCATTTACCCACCTCTGATAGTTAGACACTGACAGGTGACAGGAGTTTGCAACAAGAAAATTCAAGTGCAGTCTTCACAGTTGGATTAATACATCAACCTAATACATCAAAACAAAATATATAGTGGGAGCAGCTTCTCGGGTCTGTCTCATTTCCATGATAAAGCCGTTTCACTTTTTGATACAAACATATTGTTCAAATCACTCAACACAAAGCAGGAGTCTCTAACGGGTCTTTTTAGCACTTCAAATATTTGGCCTGGGTCTGACTAAAACCATCCCACACGAGGATTAGAATTGACATGTGCACACCATATGTCACACAGAGCTCAGGTGTAGAAGCATCTGTACACAGCATACAGGCCACTGACCAGAGGTGGACTCCCAAGAATACTTTATGGTACATTTTATAAAACATTTTAACTGTTTCTTGGGAAAAGGAAAAATCAAAGGAAAAAGTAAATCTTATTTCTATGGAGATGTTGCTATTTTGTCCGGAATATTTCAAAGAATGGCATTAAGCGTTCTCCACGGAATCAAAGGTGACTCCAGTGCCAAGTATTTTTTTGACAATAAAAACATCTGGATTGAAAAGTGTTGAGTATATACTCCCGATGTTTTGTGGGAATCGCTCTTATATTATACTGTTGATGATCCAGGCAAAGCAATAGCATATACTGTAGCATATATTTAAGTACATCTTTCTATGCCTGTGCTACAACAGGCAAGGCAAGTTTATTTGTATAGCACAATTCGTACACAAAGTAATTCAAAGTGCTTTACAGAATAAGAAAAACATTAAAATCACAATACAAACAAATCAAAACATAAATAATCATTGTAAAATTCACATTAAAAGAGATGAGTGCAGAATCAAAACCCTTTCAGTCATATGCACAGCCAAACAGAACTGTTTTTGGCCTGGAATTAAACATTGTGAAAGTAGAGGCCTGTCTCACATCTTCAGGAAGACTGTTCTAGGTTTTAGCTGCATAAAACTGGAATGATGATTCCCCATGTTTAGTCCTGACTCTGGGCAACAGCAGGAGGCCGGTCCCTGAAGTCCTCAGAGTGTGAGATGGTTCATTTGACACTAAAATGTCGGAGATGTACTTTGGTGCTAGGCCATGGAGAGACTTGTACACAAGCAGAGCTGCTTTAAAGCCTCTTCTCTGCGAAATATTCATGAGACGAGCAGGTGACAGGTACTCCACCAGAAAAAATTACAGAGTGGACCTTTAAAAAATGTACCTGCAATAGTCATACAAAGGTTTAGAAGTTAAGTTGTCTCAGAATATAAGTAAACTAGTAACAGAAGCACTGCATTGTTTAATCATTAAATGTTTTGTCATTAAATTTAACTATATTCAGAAATGCTATCAGAGTTATTATTAGTTTAAATATGTGAGGGTTTTTTTTTACTTTACATTATATTAATTTGTTGCAATGTTATATATTTTTGAGCAGGTTTCAGCTATCATAAACTGCCTATTTTAATAGTTGCCATTGTACCAAACCAAACCAAATATCCCAGAACACTTCATCACTAGCTTGTTATATACTTGTACTTCTGGTACATAACATACTTGTACTTAACAGGGCCATATGCGCAGTATAAGGTGAGAGTCCATTGAAAACTCATTTCTGTCTATGGGTGATGAAGTGTTTTCACTGGACATTTGTGTGACATCATTGGCTTGAACTCATAAACAGAGTGTAAACCAGGTCCTGCCCCATACACACCTCCTCCTCCACTTCTTCCTCTTCCTCACCCCTCACACAAATAACGAAACCCATCTCCATCTGTGTCAGCACCCCTGGATTTCAGTCCAGTACAGGCTCAGGACAGGAAAGACATGTTTTGACATTACATTTCTGTACATTTTCTCTTGATTTGTGCTTATAGCTTTCTTCATTTGTTTTGACTCATGATATGATACACTTCTTTAGCTTTTGACCATTTAATATGATCTAAGTTAAAAGTACATTATGGTACTTTCTGGGTGGACAGTCCACCAACAACTTATCTTTATGTTACTACCTGCCTGAACTAGTGTTTCCATCTCCATGGAAACAACAGGTAACACCACTTGGACAAGTTACAGGTCACATTTGTGGAGAAGCATTGCTCACATAAAGAATGTTTTTGAAGGGATTTTTCTACCCTCATGTCACATATTTGGACACTTTATTTGGAGTGAAACATTTCTTGGGGCGAGAAGAAGAAGAACACTGCTGTGGCTGCGCTCAGTGCAGCTGTCAATCATCCATGGAGAGCGTATGTGGCAGTGAAGGAACACCCTTCACACCCTGGACCCAAAAACAAAGCAGGGACATTTGGGTTGGGCTTGGGCAGGGCTAAGAATCCAAACTCTATTTGTGACCACTGGTGGTTGCATGCATGGCACTCGCTGGAACTGGGATCAAACTGGCAACCTTTGAATTAGAGGGTTAATGCTGTATCACTGTGTCACTGCTGCCTCTTTCAGATGGATATAGTGCATGTAAAGTCTGTGGCACAGATTGGTGTCAACTTTCATCCCTCCTAACCAAAAAAAGTAAGGGAACTATTGTAAAGAAAGCAGCTCTTTAAGCAGCACATGTATCATATGTCAGATGCCCTGGTCCTGAGCACATGGGACTGTGTTAGTCTTCCTCTGAGGATCTGCCTAAATCCTCCCCAGGATGAGGCCTAAGCTCGGCTCAGCACAGAGGACCACTGCTTTCATTTGAGGAGCTGTTTTCAGGGTTTGCTCATTGTAGAAACTACCATGTTTCCCATACTCCAACTGCACATGTCAAAGTAATGTACTGTCTATGCATGTTTGGCCCATAGCTCTAGATGTCTGGCATTAAGTGTTCCTCTTTGTTTTTTAACTTATTCTGATTTCTACACAGCATAGCAACAGCAGCTTTCTATCAATGTTTTTCAAACTTCACTGTCTCAGAAGATGCAGGTGCCTGATAATACTATACATTCTTAATAGACTTGACAGGTTTGCTGAAGCCTCCCAAAGAGCTACACTGCAGTCATTACTCATTCTGAGGTAGGCTATACTTCTGTAGCCACAGCTGCCCTGGGGTAGACAGACAGAAGTGAGGCTGCCAATCTGTGTCTTGCTTAAGGAGACAATGACAGAACCTGGTTTGATCAAACCTCTGACCTTCAGTTTGGGGGAGTAGTGCTCTAACCACTGAGCTACTGCTGCCCAGCCTGAATCACTCTATATTCAACTTCAAGTGGGTAATATCATGTTAAAAGGTTCTTAAACGTCTATGTTGTATAGTATATTCCTACTCAGGAGAAAGTCATGTATTAAGCTTTGACCATAAAAGGCTTCTTAAGGTAAATACTAACCCTGTTTCCCTGCTGTAGTTCTTAAGTCTAAGGCTTTTGTATTGATATTTTTGACCCTCTTCTGCTACTGTTTGTATTTTCCTTCTCTACATCTTTGTGCTTTAAACATCTGATATTGCAGTACTTGTGTAGCTCTGTTTTCCGTTCCCTCTGGTCTCATGTATTCTGGCTGTGAGATCCCGTCTCAGCCCTGTTCTCTGTCTCCGCTCCATGTTTGCGCTCTCCTCTGAAAATCATGTGTTTGCTGTGCTGCTTTATTTACATTTCCCGGCACTTTTTGGACGCTCTAAATTGGTTCCAGTCTGAGTCCTGGGTCGTGTCCATCAGCCCAGCGAACAGGGGGACCATTCTCCATCCCCTCAGACCAAAAACACTGTAGACATTTTGTGGGAATTTCTCAAAAAGACTGTTTAACTCATCGGAATGTTGGACGGAAAGTCTGTCATGTTTCCTTGGGATTTGAGCAAAGTTGTTTTATCGTCTTGAAGCACATTGTAAAGAAATTATCTGTGATAGAACAAGACCAAATCCATTTCACTCCAAATGTAGGTTAGACATTTGTTATCCATGTTTATTTAATACCACACAAGGCACCTCTGGACAATAGGTTTTCACAGATAACAGCACAGAGAATCAAGTCCCAATAAACCCTCAGTCCCCATTTATAGTATGAGGAACCAACATGTCCTCTTCTTTTGCATTTACACAGACAGCAGCTGGAAAGGGTTCTATTAGGCTTTAAAATTGACATCTGTATAGTGTGGAAAGAAATCTGAATTCTCTTAACTGGACAAAAGATTTAAGAGGATATATAAGTTTCACCACTCATCCAAGAGGTTTCTTCAGTTCTGACAGGGTTTTGTAAGTCACAGCCTTATATCTGTCTGAAAAGAGGAGCTAACTACACTGAAACTAACCCTAGTTGTTTACAGTAAGGAGTATCTGTTATTAATAGTTAACCCAATGAAGTACACTAAGGTTTGAACTGTTACCTGAGTCACAGTTCATACCTACGGTAGTTCAATGTCCGGTTCACGGAATTCAGTTTTCTTTTGTAATGGAACCTGCAAATGGAGGAGCACTAAAACTGAACACAAAAATGATTGAATGAAAAACTTTAGAAAGCACCACACTCACAGCACTCACAGCCCAGCCCAGTGCCCCTCTCTGGGCTCAGATGGAGGAATGTGGAGCGTGGAGCATGTGTTGGGGCAGTGACAGAGGAACAACAAACTCTCGTCTCAATCTGTCGCCTGCATTTCACAGAGCAGAATGTAACAGACGAGGAGGCACATAGAGGATTATGGAGATGGACTTGGACATTCTACAATCTCTATAGTTTAAACTGAGCTGGAGGGTAGCTTACAATTCTATGGTGGAATTCGCTGTCAATGTCCATCTCTATGGTGCAATTCACTTTCTACTGAAAAACTGTCACCCCCCTCTCCTTAACTGCTGCTGTCAGGCTGATCATTTTGATCTTAAAATGTTCTTATTAAGCTGCTCTACACGAGCCTGGTATTTTTATTTTGCTATTTTGTCTGTCAAATTAAGATGTGAACATTAATAACAGACCCATGAGGTGCCTTCTTTCCCCAAGGTTGCACCCGCTAGCATTAGCAACAAGTTTGATTGACAGCGTTGCTAAGCACCTGTCCCCTGCTAAGCCAGCGGTGTGGGCATGAAGGGGTGTTACTTTCACCAGCCTCACTCCAGATTGGCTCTGCGGTTGCTATGATTCTCACAGTCGGAATTCCAAATATGGAACTTGGCTCCAAATTCTCTTAGTCCATTTCTTTATACAGTCTATGTCCATACCATGGAACATTCCAGGCAAAGCTATAACATCTCCATAGAGACAAGCAAGCGGCGGATTTTCCAGTGGAGAATTAACAAACATAGCCCTTCTTTTTTGAAGCTGGTGTTTGAATCATACAGACTAATGGCTTCCAAACATTTTACATCAAGTAGTGCTTATGGTCCCCAGATGGGACATGGCCTTTTCACAATGAGAGCGCAAACCCCAGCAGAGCACCGAGGGGTGAATGTGCTTGTGTGTGAAGGGAAGGGGGTGTTACTGGGGCAGAGGGGAGGGCTCATAATTAAGAACTCTGACGTCCCATAACACTGAGAAGAATACAGCAAAGGAGAGGTCAACAGGAAACTGAGAGCTTTGACAAATATGGTTCATGTTTGACTTGTATTCAGAAGAGGTCACAAAACATCACGGCACATTTTCATAGTTTAGCTGTCACTCTTTTCCCGTTTACTTTGGCACATCTTGGTCATTGTTAAAATATTTTAGTGTGATGGTCAGCCCAAACAGGATATTGAAAAAGTGCTAATTTTCATTTTCATTTATCTTTATTTATACAGGGAGAGCCCAGTGACAGCACTCAAACTGTTCTTTTCATGAGCGCCCTGTCAAAATACAGAACATCCATCCATCCATCCATTTTCTTCCGCTTATCCGGGGCCGGGTCGCGGGGGCAGCAGTCTAAGCAGGGACTCCCAAACTTCCCTCACCCCAGACACGTCCTCCAGCTCCTCCGGTGGGATCCCAAGGCGTTCCCAGGCCAGCCGAGAGACATAGTCCCTCCAGCGTGTCCTGGGTCTTCCCCGGGGCCTCCTCCCGGTGGGACATGCCCAGAACACCTCCCTAGGGCGGCTTGGGCATCCTGAGCAGATGCCCAAGCCACCTCAGCTGACTCCTCTCAACGTGTAGGAGCAGCGGCTCTACTCCGAGCTCCTCCTGTATGACTGAGCTCCTCACCCTATCCCTAAGGGTGCGCCCAGCCACTCTGCGGAGGAAACCCATTTCGGCTGCTTGTATCCGCGATCTTGTCCTTTCAGTCATTACCCAGAGCTCATGACCATACGTGAGGGTAGGAACGTAGATTGACCGGTAAATCGAAAGCTTCGCCTTCCAGCTCAGCTCCTTCTTCACCACAACGGACCGATACAGCGACCGCATCACTGCAGACGCTGCACCGATCCGCCTGTCAATCTCACGCTCCATCCTTCCCTCACTCGTGAACAAGACCCCGAGATACTTGAACTCCTCCACTTGGGGCAGAGACTCACCACCCACCCGGAGAGAGCAAACCACCTTTTTCCGGTCGAGAACCATGGCCTCGGATTTAGAGGAGCTGATTCTCATCCGGGAGGAGGCCCCGGGGAAGGCCCAGGACACGCTGGAGGGACTATGTCTCTCGGCTGGCCTGGGAACGCCTTGGGGTCCCACCGGAGGAGTTGGAGGACGTGTCCGGAGTGAGGGAAGTCTGGGAGTCCCTGCTTAGACTGCTGCCCCCGCGACCCGGCCCCGGATAAGCGGAAGAAAATGGATGGATGGATGGATGATTCTCATCCCAGCCACCTCACACTCGGCTGCAAACCGCCCCAGTGCCTGCTGCAGGTCCTGGCTCGATGAAGCCATCAGGACAACATCATCTGCAAACAGCAGAGATGAAATCCTGTGGTTCCCGAACCAGGCCCCCTCCGGCCCCTGGCTGCGCCTAGAAATTCTATTCTATAAATATAATGAACAGAACCGTTGACAAAGGGCAGCCCTGGCGGAGTCCAACATGCACCGGGAACAGGTCTGACTTACTGCCGGGAATGCAAACACAGCTCCTGCTCCGGTCATACAGGGACCGGACAGCCCTTAGCAAAGGGCCCTGGACCCCATACTCCCGGAGCACCCCCCAAAGGACACCACGAGGGACATGGTCGAATGCCTTCTCCAAATCCACAAAACACATGTGGACTGGTTGGGCAAACTCCCATGAACTCTCGAGGACCCGATGGAGAGTATAAAGCTGGTCCAGTGTTCCACGACCGGGACGAAAAACACACTGCTCCTCCTGAATCCGAGGTTCGACTATCAGTCGGATTCTCCTCTCCAGTACCCTGGAGTAGACCTTACCGGGAAGGCTGAGCAGTGTGATTCCCCTGTAATTGGAACACACCCTCCGGTCGCCTTCTTATACAGAGGGACCACCACCCCGGTCTGCCACTCCAGTGGTACTGTCCCCGACCGCCACACGATGTTGCAAAGACGTGTCAGCCAAGACAGTCCCACAACATCCAGAGACTTGAGGTACTCGGGACGGATCTCGTCCACCCCCGGAGCCTTGCCACCGAGGAGCTTGCTAACCACCTCGGTGACTTCAGCCAGGGTGATGGACGAGTCCGCCTCCGGGTCCCCAGTCTCTGCTTCCTCCTCAGAAGACATGAGGGGGGATTGAGGAGATCCTCAAAGTATTCCTTCCACCACCCGACAACATCCCCAGTCGAGGTCAGCAGCTCTCCACCCACACTGTAAACAGTGTTGGTGAAGCACTGCTTCCCCCTCCTGAGGCGTCTGACGGTTTGCCAGAATTTCTTTGAGGCCGTCTGATAGTCCTTCTCCATGGCCTCCCCGAACTCCTCCCAACCCCGAGTTTTTGCCTCTGCAACCGCACGAGCTGCGGCACGCTTGGCCCGCCGGTACTCATGAGCTGCCTCAGGAGTCCCACAAGCCAACAAGGCTCGATAGGACTCCTTCTTCAGCTTGACGGCATCCCTTACTTCCGGTGACCACCACCGGGTTCGGGGATTGCCGCCGCGACAAGCACCACAGACCTTACGACCACAGCTACAAGCGGCCGCATTGACAATAGAGGTGGAGAACATGGCCCACTCGGAGTCCATGTCTCCAGCCTCCCCCGAGATCAGGGAGAAGTTCTCCCGGAGGTGTGAGTTGAAGACGCCTCTGACAGAGGGCTCTGCCAGGCGTTCCCAACAGACTGTCCGGCTTCCTCCTCCGCCAGCGGATCCAACTCACCACCAGGTGGTGATCGGTTGACAGCTCAGCCCCTCTCTTCACCCGAGTGTCCAAGACACGCGGTCGGAGGTCAGATGACATGACAACAAAGTCGATCATCGACCTCCGACCTAGAGTGTCCTGGTGCCACGTGCACCGATGGACACCTTTGTGCTCGAACATGGTGTTTGTTATGGACAAACTGTGATTAGCACAGAAGTCCAATAACAAAACACCGGTCGGGTTCAGATCAGGGAGGCCGTTCTTCCCAATCACACCCCTCCAGGTGTCACTGTCGTTACCCACATGGGCGTCGAAGTCCCCCAGGAGTCCCCGGTTGGTGCACTGTCTAGTACCCCTCCCAGGGACTCCAAGAAAGCCGGGTACTCCGCACTGCTGTTTGGCCCGTAGGCCAACACAACAGTGAGAGACCTGTCCCCGACCCTCTCGTTCACCGGAGTGAACCCCAACATGAAGCGGCTGAGCTGTGGGGCAATGAATAAGCCCACACCAGCTCGCCGCCTCTCCCCGCGGGCAACGCCAGAGAAATGGAGAATCCAGCCCCTCTCAAGAAGTTGGGTTCCAGAGCCCAAACTGTGCGTGGAGGCGAGGCCGACTATATCTAGTCGGTAACGCTCAAAATCCCGCACAAGCTCCGGCTCCTTCCCCCCCAGCGAGGTGACATTCCATGTCCCCAGAGCCAGTCTCCATGTCCAGAGATCCGGTCGTCGAGGCCCCCGCCTTCGACTGCCGCCCAGATCTTCAAGCACCGGACCCTTACGGAACAATACAAACAAAAACAAACCAAAAAAAATGACTATATAGGTTCATTTAAAACATTAAAAACAGGTGCAGGTGTGATTATAAATATTTATTACCACATTATTCAAATGCATTAGTGGCATCATAGTGTCCAGTTTCACATGTTTTTGAAATCGATTAAATTTTTGGGAAGCAAAATAACCAGTTCTTTTTCTCCCTTTCAGTTCTTGTGTGGCCAGTTTTAGATGTAGACAATCATGAGTCTCATATTAAGCAAGTGAGATATGGAGGCAGTCTATCGTTGTAGTCCCTTATAAATACATTTTATACAGTGTTGCTCTCTTCTGGCAGATAGTGATGGCCAACCTACTTTTTCATAGTGTACAGTGATGAGTTTTAAATCTAGCCCTTGTTTTGAAACAGAGGGCTTAGTGAAAGTAGAAGTAGTAATCTAGAACAGAAAGAAAGGGTGCTTGAACAACATTTTGTTTCTATAATAAAATTATAATTTTGATTTTAAACTGTTACACAATTTTGAGATATGCATTTTAAAGGATATACTTTTGTCAAGTCAAAATGCAATATATTTGTAGGTGGTGATTCTTTCAATCAATGTACCATATACTCACTAATGTACTAATAGATCCAATATATCATCCAATTAATCTGTCTCAGTGCCATTAAAGGCAGAACACTCTAGTTATGTTTTTGATGAGGAAATGACATTATAACATAAGAAAAAAAAAAAAAAATCATATTCAGCAGATTAGAGCCTTTAAAAAATGTATTTCACCCATGACATAAATTATTTTAGTACCATACTGTGGAACATTCCATGCAAAGTAATAACATCCCCACCCTCAACCAGAAAAGTTCCACAGTGCACCTTTAAAAATGTTAGTTTTAGACATGACATCTAGACATATTATTAGTGTTTAGACACCCTTAAATAAAGTTTTACAAGTCATAAATTAAAGGAAGCATTGGTCTCCCAGCTCACAGTTAACCTGTCAGATTTTACAGTGTATCCAGGCCCTCAGACCCTCTCTACGGACCGTCCTGTTCCAGCCTTCACACTGCTCTTATATCCTCCACAAAATCAACTCTTTGTAGGTTTGATTTGTTTTGGTTTCCAGTCTCATTCGCCACTCAGAAATCTCGCTCCAAATTTATGTCTCTGCTTCCAGTTTGTGCTTCTCCTCTTGCACGTATTTCCTTTTCTTTGCACCATCACTTTAGCAGAGAAAGCGGGCTAAAAATATATTTCTTAATAGATTGGATTTGACCAGCTGAGGGAGAGGTCACTGGGTGTACTCTTTAAAATAACAGGCCTGACGTGTATTAGGACTCTACTCCATAATTTACAATGTGTCAGTGAGATTTGGGCATAACTTTGACAGATGGGGAAGTCCAGTGCTATCAAGGAGAAGTTTCAGGACTAACTTTCTCAAATGGTTTCTATTTTGGCAAAACACATTTTTATTTTTTATTGCAGTAAAAAAAAAACTCCTCCAAATGTGTTATTTATGCTACTGTGCAAAGGTTTAGGTCTTTGGAGTCAAATAGAGCTTTGCCGTTTAAAGGGACTGTACCTGATTTTCATATAAAGTAAGATTTGGCTTGCCCCAGTACAGATATATTGTCTGAGAACCAGGATGTAATGTTGGTGTTCTGTTAGCTTGCTAGTTGTTGTTAGCATTACTGTGATGGCAAAAAATCCACTTTGGCCTCTGAAAGTTGTGAAACTCTAGGAACGCATTAGTACAAAGTGAGGAATAACTTTGGATAACTGTAAACCATTTAAAATTAACTTATTTTTTTACATTTTTAAGATTGCAAAAAAGAGGCACTGTGCCTTAAGCTGCTTATATAAGATGACTGAAAACTAAAACACAATGCACTATGTAACGCTTCTGATGAAGGGTTTGCCACCTGTTTGTCTCATGAAAATGTTATTGCTTTTCTTGGAACGTTTCAGTATGGCATAAATTTATTAATCTTTCATTTATTAAATCCCTGTCATTTTTAAGACCAAAGCACACCTGAGCGGCAAGGTGCAAAAAGCATGTATTCAGATGCATCACAGCGTTCCAATTTATTGCCAAAAATACTGGGTTTGGTGGAGTCATCTTTTATTTTGTGGAACATTACAGGCAAAATAACAACATCTCCATGGAGACAAGAAAGTTTTGGACCCTCTGCCATAAAACTTATAAAGTGCACCTTTATATAGCGCCTTTAATCCTCTGAGAGCATTTCTTTATAAACCCAAAAATGTTTCTCAGAGCCCAGATTCTCTTGAAGCTGTCAGATGGTGACGCAGGTTGTAAGTTGTAGAGTGCTGCTGAGGGCGCTTGCCAGATCAGGTGGTAAATCTGTGTTTGGTGCTTTCATAAGAGGCACCTGTGTAGAGACATTCCTCACACGTATCTGAGAGGGTAAGTGAGACACATATGGACTGAATCAGCTCTACCACAGCTCTCCTCCTCTCTCTCTTTCTCTCTCTTTCTCTCTCCTCTATCTCCTCTCTGTTGTTCTTTCTCTCCACATATCTCTTTATCCTTCTTCCCCTTCACTGTCTTATTTTGTCGCTCCCAACACTCTCTTTCTTTCTCTTCATCTCTCTCCCTCTCCTTCTCCAGTGCCTCTTTGACCTTAGTCCAGGGGCGTCCAAACTATGGCCCGGGGGCCAAATGCGGCCTTCAGACCAATTTTTATTGGCCCTCCAGCCTTCAGTTGAACTGGCCCAATTGATCATAATCAGTACTTTTTGTGACGAATTTCAGTAATCCTACCAATATAACCTAAATAACATCACATTGCATTGTCATACAGACCTAATGTTAATATTTCAGGCCTTATTTAAAGTATGACATCAAAACTATGTTAAATGTATTTTTTGTATTTTTACTTTTACTTCAGGTTTCAACAATATCCTTCATAATAGTGACCAGTTGTACGGCTGCATGTAAGTCAGGTTTGGATTGTAAAACAATAAAACATGAATAATAAATATTTAAAATAATTGTATTGAGTTTTATTTTGTCTTAATGCAGGGTTCAAAAGCAGATTTTAGTTTTGTCTTCTCCATTTTAGGGAAGCACACCTCTTTCTCGGACGATTGCAGCAACTGCAGCAACTGCAGCTTTGAAGATTGCACATTTCTGGACAGCTCGTCTTTTTCTGTTTGTAGCATCTTCACCATTGTTAATGCTTGTTTTGATGTCCATCATTGGTGGTGTTTTGTCGTCCCTCTGCTCGTCAGTCCTAGTTTCGCCGCTCATGCTCTGGACTGTTTATTTCTGGCTGGAGGCCTCTGGATCAGACCAGTCTTGTTGTTTCAGGGCAGCGATTGCAGTGTCCTGTTCTTCAAGTGTACTGGTCATTGATTCCATGTTTCTTTTGGCAAAGGCCAGTTCTTGTGTGAGCTGCATTTTGTCCCTCAGTGCACTGTCAAAATGCTGTCTGATATTGTTATGTACACTGATAACTCTATGCAGCTCTTTCTCTTTCTTCTGGAGCTTGTCCTTAAACTTATACAACTCCAGCTCCATTTTAGCTGTCATGTTTTTGGCATTGCGAAGCTCCTGTTTAAGCTGCATGTTTTCCTGTCCTGCGTAGATGTACAGGTTTCTCAGCTGTTTGTGGGCACTGATGTGGGAAACCATCTCCTTTTCTTTCTCTTGGAGCAAAGGAGTGACTTTTTGAAACTCCAAGTCTGCCACGTTTGTGTTTGCTGTGACCTTTTTGAGCTTGTGAAGCAGTTCTTCATCCTTCTTTTGGAGGGCGTCGGTGAGATTTTGGATCTCCAAGTCTTTCTCTTGGTCAATCCTCTCCTGATTCTTGAGCCTGAGGTCCAGTAATTGACTCATTTGGACCTGATTTGTTCAGCCCTCGTTCGCTCCAACTCTTGGCAGAGTGCCCTGACCAGAGCGCTCTCATCCAGGGGTACTTCGTCCAGGGGTACCTGGGTAGGACCTCTTTCCTCTGAGTTTGAGGAGTCCTGGATGGTAGGCCTGGCCCCTCTGGCCTGTGTGACAAAAAGTTGGCCCACCCCTGCCTTAGTCTTTTATTCCTCTGTCTCTCACCTCTCTTCCTTATTTTTTTCTCCCCTCCTCTCACTTCCTCTCTCCTTTCATTCTCCTCTGTCTCTCTCTTTTTTTCTTTCTACCTTTCTCTCTCTCTCTCTCTCTCTCTTCCTCTCTCTCTTCTTTCATTTCTTTCTTTCCCTCTGTCCTTAATTTAATAGTTTGTCAGACAATCATGACGTGGGCGTTACTTACCAGGCATTTCAAAACCAGACAGATTTAGACAGGCTTAGATTTTTTTTTTATAACAAATAGTGACTCTTTTTGACTTTGGGAAAAATATGAAATTTCTGACAAGCATTGCATTAGATTTGTGACTTATGTTTTTGAAATACAGTTCTGTGTAAAGTTCACATTTTAAACATGTCCAGAAGAATTGACAAAAAGCCTGAAAGCTGGCCTGACAAACTGATATGAGAATCACATTTCAGAACATTTTTGTACATTTCTAGGGGAGGAAGAGAAGGCAAAGAGGTAAAAGAGGAGGAAGAACAGAAGATGAGTAAGAGAATGAGATGAGGAAGAGCAGAGGGGGAATAGGAGAGGAAGAGGAGAGGGGGAAGAGGAAAAGAGTTGAGCAGGAGGAAGGGGAGGGCAGAGTGTGCGTTTTTCCGAGAGACGATTTGAAAGATGTATTTGTCAGCAGCAGACTGGAGCACAGAGCCAATTAGGACTGAGGTGCAACTGGATACAGCTTTTATATACAGAGGGATAAGGGACCAAGCGAGGGAGAGAGGGGAAAAAAAGGGGGGGGGGGGGGGGGGTTACAACTGGAGAACACGGGTATAGGTATTTCTGAAAAGTTAAAAAATGCACTACCTGCTTCAGACATTTGGTACAACAAATGTATACATCAAGAAAGATATTTTAGTTTTAATTTTCCAATTTGATTTTGAGTCTGATTTAGAGATTCCGATACCGATTGTTTAGAATACAGAGAAACTGTGATGGTGATAAGGTCTGCTGATATTTTTAAGCCAATATTTAGGGCAGATTTTTATTATTTTCCACAAATTCTGTCATTTAAGTCTACTACAAGCTTACCAGCCACCTTTTTTTTTACTGTAAACCTATAAGAGAGATGTGTAGTCATGTTTTGGGCAGTTATCTCTTTGCACTAAAGTCTTCAAATAAAGCTTTATCTGTATTTTTTAGGCAGCTGATCGATCAAAAGAAAATATCGGCTTGTGCTATAAATTTAAATCGAATAGCTGATGCGCTAAAAATTACAAATATTGGCCCTATATATCTACCAACCGATATATTGGTCTATCTCTAGTCTGATTTATATCATTGCAGTATTTATTTAAAAACAAACTGTGTTGAATGCTTGAAATTATTAGTCATGTAATAGTTTAAGAGCATTCATGTGAGGCCCATTGTGAGGCCTTAAAGTGGACATATCATGCTTTGATTAGCTTTTAAACATGACTGTGGTTACTGTGGCATTTATAATTCTTGAGTGTGTTTCTTGCATGTGTGTGAAAATGTGTTTAAGCATCCATATAGCAACAGAGCCATCAACCAAATAGGTGTTTGTAGGTAACAGAATTTGAGTACTGAACGCTCAGAATGAGTCTAGCAAAAATGGCACAGGAAATTTCTGGGTTAGTTTTCTATGAGGTAACTAGCTGGGGAATATTTAAGAGAGCTCAGAGCAAGAGGACCAGAAATAATGAAACAACTGCAAATGAAGCAAAATGTAACTCCAGATTTTGGGTTATATGATTTTTAAAAAAAAATTTCTGACAAGCATTGCGATTAGATTTGCAATTTATGTTTAAATAATACAATACAGTCTGTTCAAAGTTCACATTTTAAACCTGTACAGAAAAAACTGACAAAAATTTTTAAACTAATGCAAAGAATGACATTTCAGAACATGTTTCAAACTGTGTTGAATGTCTGAAATTACATTATTACATATTAATCGACTGGAGTTCTCTTTCTATAACATCTTTTTTTATTTTACATTTATTCTTTGTCTATTTATTTATTGCTGGTTCTTAACACAGTTTTGAATCTTATAGACAAAATGGGTCAATGCCATAATTGTTGTAACGTTATCAGAAGAGAGAAAGAGAGAGAGAGAGAGAGGAGAGGGTCAGAGAGAGACTTAGGGAGAGAGAATGATAGATAGAGAGAGAGAGAAGGGGGTAGAGATAGAGAGACGGGAAAGATAGAGAGAGAAAAAAAGGACAGAGAGGGGAGGAAAGAGATGGAGGGAAAGGGATAGAGAGGGAGAGAGACTAAGGGAGAGAGAAAGAGAGAGAGAGAAAAAAAAGGACAGAGAGAGGGGGAACGGGAGAGAGAGGAGAGGGAAAGAGAGAGACTTAGGGAGAGAGACAGAGAGAGAGAAAAAAATGACAGACAGGGGGAACGGGAGAGAGAGGAGAGAGAAAGAGCGAGAGAAAAAAGAACAGAGGGGGGGAAAGAGACAGAGAGAGGAGAGGAGACACAGAGGGGGGGCAGAGAGAGATAAAGAAATGGGGGAGTGATAAAAGAGAAAGGGATAGAGAAGGAGAAAGAGAGAGAGAGAAAGAGAGAGGTATGTGAGACATGCAGTTACTGTTTGTGTCTGGGCCCTGTGCATTGGTCTGACATATAGAGGACTGGTTCATTGTGGACTTTATCTTTTAGAGAGAGAAACCTGTCCTACATCTGTTAGATCTCCTTAAAGGGTCTGTACCTGAGTTGATGTATTCTTGTGCAGATAAATGCTCTTCATACATCATGCCTCATATGGTAAACTGCTAAATAAGAAAAAATGACTGTAAAATATCATCTATTCATTTTTACATAGCATTACATAGCATTTTCTCGGGTAGCAGTAGCAAAGTCTGCTGACTGACAGGGTCACACTTTTCATCCAATCAGACACAAAGAATCATGGGATAACAACAGCCTGACACCCAGACACTTGATTCTGTGTCATGGTGCATTTTAATGGTGATTTTAAAAAAGCAAATGGAGAGAATGGAGGAAATGACTGTATGACATGACATGATATCCCAGACAGTTGTTTCTGTGTCATGGAGCGATATCACAGTGGCAGAATGGACTAAGTGGGTGGGGCTAACGCTTCAAACCAAAACATGTTTCTGACTCATGATTCAAAATCAGGCCCTTTAAGATATTTGTATAAAGAGACTGTAGCTTTATCACACTGTGAGTTTGGACCAAGTAGATTCAGTATGGATAGTATGGATTACATTTATCTTCGTGGAGATGCTTTTGCTTTGCTTGGAATGTTTCACAGCATGGCTGATCTATCTTGTACATTCATGGGTTTCAGGCAAATGATTCTTTACTGATTTGAAAGATTTCCCCATTCAAAAAACATACTTGTAACTTGTCCTGATTAGGTCACATGTCTGTACAGCCAATATTCCCTTTCTCCTTCTTTAGGCTTGTTACATTTACATTCATCAGTTTTCTACACTGCATTGATTTCACAAATAGCCTTTCTTTTCTGCTCTGCTTTGCTCTGACTGCAGTTGAATTTACTGGCCACATTTGAGCCCTCGTTACAATAACTCCTCTTTGTTCAGATGATTCCTTGAAGTGATGTTCCATTAAGTGCTTTTGCCCTGGTTTATTGCTCTAAGTTTGGTGGTGAAGTATTTGAGAAATGTGTTTTGTCTGCGTGCCGTCCGTCTCATAGCTGGCGTTCCTCTGCGCTGTCGTTTATTACTGATATCCTGCTCCAGCCATATAACTCAGCCCACTTACTCCTGTCTGCCCTCCTCACTCACACACAGGCACAAGAGCTATTCTGCGCAGCTATTTTATCTACATCAGATAAAAATCATTTGCTTTAATGCTATAGTTCTTAAAGAGGAGGTATTATGCAAAATCTACCTATCTTACCATGTTACAACGTTGTTCCCTCATCCTCCTGAAGATGTTTTAGATGTCATCCATGCATGTTTGGGTAATGTAGCAACCTCTCTTGGGCCCTATTCAAACCCTCCATATGGCTAGCTATAAGATTCTGTCCAATGCTCAGCCCACAAGCCTAAGTCACCCAGACTCCCATACAACAATTTTCAATAAATATACAAAAGCATCATACAAAACAATACACTACAACTTCACAAACCTGATGCGATATGCAGTACTTTCATTAGCATAATGCACAGCATTTGGGTTGTGATAGCTCTCTGAAGGGGGAGTGACTTAGCACAGAGAGCAAGGGTGGAGGGACTCAGAGTGTCAAAAAACAAAAGTGAAAGTTGTTAATACGCTGCTTTCTACATATGTAGCATTTTCAAAACAATAAAAGGCAACATGGTGGTCGAAATATGTTGTGTTAGCAGTTCATACCCAATAGAAGAGTCAAGTGTTTTTTGTTTGTTTTGTTTTTTGTTTGTTTTGGGGGGTTTTTACATTTTGCACAGTCTCATAAATTCATATTTTATGAGTTTTTAAAGGTACACATGTTGTTATTCCTTTGCCTTAAATGTTCCACGGTATTGTGTCTTGAAAATGTGCATTGTTATTATGAGTTGGCTTTACTTAATACTCAAATACTGTGGAACTTTCTGGCTACTCCATCTACATGGAGTTAGAAGAGTTACATGGTGCACCTTTAAAGAATATGAAAAAAAATGCCACCAGACACAATAACTGTGAGCAGTGAGCGTCACAGAGGCCTGTTAAACTAGTGAGGAGCAGAGGGAGTGAACCAGAGGAGTGTGTGGGGTTATCATCAGAGCAGATAGGGAACATTTATTAAAGACACAGATTTAAAATCCCCTTCTCTCAGCACATCCTCAAAGGTGATGGGGGAGAGGGGGAGAGGGAGCAGAGAGAGGAGAAAGGGGAAAAGAGAGAGAAGGGGAGAGGGAGCAGAGAGCAGGAGAGAGGGGGAGAGGGAGGACAGAGGAGGGGAGGGGGGGAAAGGTACCAAGAGGGAGGGAGAGAGAGAAGGGAAGAGGGAGCAGAAAGTAGGAGAAAAGGGGAGAGGGAGGAAAGAGGAGCAGAGAAGGGAAGGGGGAAAGAGAGAGGGAAGAGGGAGCAGAAAGTAGGGGAGAGAGGAGCAGAGAGGGGAGAGAGGGATAGATAGAGAGAGAAGGGGAGAGGGAGCAGAGAGTAGGAGATAGGGGGAGAAGGAGGAAAGAGGAGAGAAGACCAGAGAGGGGGACAGAGGAGCAGAGGGGAGAGAGAGGAGGAGGGGAGCAGAGATTGGGAGAGAGGAGCAGAGAGGAGGAGTAGAGAGGGAAAGAGAGGAGTGGGGGGGGGCAGAGGGGGGGGGCAAGGAGGGGTACGGGGGAGGAGAAAGAGGGGAGAGGGAGGTGCAGAGAGGCAGAGAAAAGCAGAGAGGGTGCTGGTTTATGGGTCTGTGAGTGCAGACTTTTGGTTGCAGTGGAGATGTGGAGGAGGATGTGAGGGTGACACAGGAGGTCAGACAGAGGAAGACCTGGTGCTGTGACTGATCTCATAATAATAAATCTGCTCTAACAACACATGAGCGGTGTTTTAATCTATCCACAAAGCTGCACATACAGTCATTTTCAACTTAAAACAATCATTTTTACAAGTGTTTTGCTCAATGAAACAACAACAGTATATAGGAGCAAGGGACATACCAGCAGCTTTTGGTTTATGGGTGCATGCCTCTTCCAAATGAACCAGTGTCAGAACTTACTAAACACACTCTTTACTGGGAATGAGTCCAACGTGGTCTTCCTGCAATCCTCTCTCATCACCGCTCATGTTGTTATGAATTTCACTTTTTCTTTTTCTCATTTAAATTATGGTTTTATAGCTCTCTCTTTGGGGAAATGTTTGTTTATGGTTTTGGTTTAGCATGGCATCTACTTCATCAAAACATACAACCATTTCTAAATTAAAATTCTGGTAAGCTAATCAGCATCTGTCTTTGTGATTTTTAAAACACCTTTGGGGATTTGAGGTCTTCTTACTCAAAAAGTGTTGACAAATTGGTCTGGTGTGTTCATTTTTGATTTCTCATAAATCCTCAGAAAATGTTGCCACTTTTTAAAATAAAACTCAATAATTTCTCCTTGACTTACCTTCTGTCACTGTCAAGCAACCACAGACTTGTTGTAACCATTAAAAAGATATATTCTGTTATAAACTGTGAACCGCTATAGCAACAGTGTTCATTTCTCATCATTCTGAAACCTCTATACATGCACTCTCTCTCCCCTCTGCCAATCTACCATTTCACCCGCTGCAGTAAAACTATCAACCTCTTCAGACTCTCCTCATTTTCACAGGTTTAATTTAAAGGCACACTGTGGAACTTTTCTGGTGGTCGGCCTGACATCTGCTTGTCTCCATGGAAATTGTATTGCTTTGCCTGGAATATTTAGAAGTATGGCATTAAACTTACCTATTTCCATAAAGATAAGTAATACGCATTTTACAGGACAGATCTGTGGCAAGGTGAGTGTGCTCTGCAATAAAGACAACTGTAACTGGATAAATGCAAAGTTTATGCAGGATTAATGCCATGCTGTGAAACATTCCAGACCACGCAATAACATCTCCATGGAGACAAGCAGATGGCGGCCCTACCACCATAAAATTTACATTGTGCACATTTAAATTATAGGACCTGTGTGCTTTAAGGTTAAGGTATTGTCCAAGAATGAAATTTGTTTGTCCTTTGCATTTGACCCATTGTTCAGGGCTGCTGGGTCAAACTCAAGGTCCATAGGTTGTCAGGTAATTATCAAGAGTACCCTATTAGTCTATTGTTCATGCTTTAGGTTGATGGGGGAAACAGAAATACCAGGAGAAAACCCATCCAGACAATATACCAAACAGAAAGGTTAGGGAATCAAACCAGGGACCCTCTTGTGTGAGGCCATAATACTAGCCACTCTACCCCCTATCATCTTACATATCTATCTTCATCTCCCTTGGACCCTGTGTGATGTTTTTACCTGCCGGGGTCTCAGCACCACAGTTCATCTCCTCCATAAAGTCCCCTGATTTGTCTGCGTCTGCCTCTGTCTCCCGGTAGAAATATACGTCTGGTGATTCAGCAACAAAGGCATGAAACATCTGTAGAAATGTTGTGTTTTGTTTTCACAGCTGTGATAGAGATCTTTACATAGCAGAGCAGACATACCACACATGTGACACTCAAACTGCACTCTCTGCCTCAACTAGACACATTTATCAAACAACAATAGGCTTATGTCATAGGTCATTTATACAACATTTATATTTAAAGCAGACCTATTCAACTTTTCAGAGCTTTTAATCATGTTATGGTTGTTTCCCCGCACAATTTACTCATTTAAAGTTGTTTTTGGAGTGATTTGTGCCATTTTGCCAGTCAACTCCCATTTTCATCGCCACCAGTATACCCCCACTGCTTTATACTTACTTCATTCTCCAATTTTATTTTCTTAATCGATGATGCACATAGAATTTGGCAGCATAGTCATTTTGGTACAAATGAAAACAATCTACGTCTCGCTAGCGTGATCTGCAGCTATCCATAGGAGGTGCCCACAGCATGTGGTGCTTTATGATGATGTTTACAACGTCCGCTCTTATTGGGCACTGCAGTTTTCGTTTTAGATGAATATTGCGATTTAACATGTGCAAATTTTAACATCCACGGGTGTCATGGATTATAACTATATAGCAGACACAAGCACTATAGGTCTTAGGTTTTACTCAGAATGTCTAGTATCCTTTTTTCTCTTTTCATTTATGGACTTAATAGTTAAAAGTTTAGTTTTTATTTCTCTTCCATCTCCTTATCCATTGAATAAGTATAATTAATGCACTTCCTGTTTTTCTGTAGTTTTAGTCCGGAGTTTGGCACATTTATTTGACCATTTCTGTAATATATTTTTTATTCGAATAGTCCACCACCTGCTGTCGATGGAGATATTTTTCCCTTGCCAGAAATGTGTGTGTGGCTGGGTCGGCACCACAGATCTCCACAGATCTGACTTGTAACTTGGCCTAGCCCTCCATTAAGATAGATCAGTTCAGTGCTATACTGTGGAACATTTCAGGCAAACCAATAGTACACCTTTAAGTTTAACCTCAAATAGTTACTTTTTATATTGTAATTCTTTAGATACATTGAGACAAAACTGATAAAACATGTTGAACACTGGCTTATGTTGTATTGTCTCTTTCTTTTTTATTTTCAGAAATTGCCGACAACATGGATGACTTCACTTTCCAGGAGCAGCTTCTCACCCCACGACTGGCCACAGGAAACATCGGAGGAGTGTTATCTAAAGCCACAATTTGGAATAACTCACCCATTTTTATATTTTTCCTTGTTACTTTGTTTGGATTTTGTCTACACTGACCGGTGGCTTCTTCAGAGACTTAAAACTGTCACCAAATGTCTAAGATGAAAGACACTGGACCATTTCATTGTGTAAATATCAAACATCTGGTATGTTTTTACATTTTGAAATCACCAGTTTCAGACAATTATGAATAGTGGACTAATGGACTTCGATATCATCTGAATGAGGTTATAATCGAGCTGTGAAGTGGTTAAAAACAACTGGCAATAATGGATATATTTTGAGTTTGAAAGTACGAAACACACACTTATACCAGACACTAATATACATAACCATTTACTGCATTTTAATAAGCTTGGGTGTAAAAATCTTTCTTGAAGTTAACGTACTATTCTTGGAATGTTGCCACAGTGATTAACCATTTAAAACTCAATATTATATCTTTTGAATGAGAAAAAGTACTCAAAATAATGCATATAGGCTAATAGGAAGCTGTAATCCTGGGATATGCAGCTTTTTAATTGTTGGAGGCAGGCTATTGTAGTCACAGCTGCCCTGGGACTGGAACATGGCACACATTGCTTAAGCTACTATTGTTACTATTGATGAGGGCACAACAATAGTAGGAACAAGCTAGAGCAGCATTGATCCACTTACCCTTTGGTTATAAGATTTCTCTAACACTTTTTACCACTGTTGACAATGTAGGGAGTTGATTTTAAAACAACAGTACATTTTGATAGCATTGGCAATTTCCTCCATGTAAACCACTGATTTTGGGGAATATAAAAATGTGAATTAGATTGATTAACTTTAATAGAAAGGACTTATTTGAGCCAACATTTTTATAACTCCAGCTGTGCTTTTTGAACCATTGTTGTTTTATTTATTTTGGACAGCGACTATAACAGGTGTGACTGTAGAAAGCCTTCCTCTTAACCTCTCCTGGTCCACTATTGGCCTCCTCTGATTCCTGAACAGTACAAACTAAAGCAGATGGATCACTTCTACTTGACCTCACATTCGTAACCACAGGGCAGGCCTTTTAAAACTCACTCCCTGTGCTCAGCCTGGAGTGAGTTATCACCCAGAAGGACCAGAGCTGGCTTCTGGATTCTGGTCCGATCTCTGGTCCGGCCTCTGGTTCGGTCTCTGGTCCAGTCTCTGGTCCGGTCTCTGGTCTAGTCTCTGGTCCGGTCTTTGATCTGGTCACTGGTTTCTGGTCCGATCTCTGGTCCAGTCTTTGGTCTGGTTTCTGCTCTCTGGTCTGGTCTCTGCTCTGGTCTCTAGTCCAGCCTCTGATCTCTGGTCCGGTCTCTGGACTGGTCTCAGATCTGATCTTCTGCTAGAAGCAATGAGAGACTTCACAGACAGACCGAGTCAATGTCCACACATACATTGATTGTGTTTATTGAGAGATGAAGCCATTCAAAATGTCAGTGAGTTCACATGCAGGCACAGACAAAATAGTCCAGCTAAAATAACTGTTCATACATTTGTCGCTGTTGCCATGTTTGTTTTGGTTTGCTTGGTTGTGTCGCTGAACCATAACGCTGCTCTGTGATTGGTCCAATTGGTCCGATCCACCAGTGAACTGAAGCTCAAACTGTCTTGGGAATTTTGTGCATTCATAAATATCACAAGAAATACAGCTCTGTGCTCAAACACAGACCATCCCCATCTACTCCTCCTACTGGTCAGTCTCTGTCAAGCTCTGAGTGAGTGACAAGTGGATTTAACCAATCATAGTGAAGTGTCTAACGCCTTAAGTAAGTTTTATAGAACAAATATCTGCATGTAAACTTACTGACTATTTTGTACCCTGGTCTTTTTCTGTCATAGATTAAAAAAACGAGACCTGTGTTCTCTCTCACTGCAGTGTACAGATGTAAGTTAATGTATTTATTCTGTGTTTACACTTTGTTTTTCAAGGCAGATTTTACATGATGTTTTGGTTTGTGGGATGGACAAGGTCAGACTCTGAACCACTGCCGCCATTTTGAGCTCCTGTTAAACAAGTGTACATAAAACGCTATTTATTTCCATTGATGATTTTGTAAGACTTGTTTTCAACTGCACTTCAATGTAAATAGGAAGACAAATGCTGCATTCAAGTTCTGCCCGAAATCCGAGAACCCAGCGACTTTCTCAGTGATTTTCTAAGATTGTGATATACTCAGCACTGAACAAGTACATAGTTAAAACACAGGACCTAGTTTTAGGTTTGGTTTTGTACAAAGTTGTCTCTGTATATGAAACCAAGTAGCCAACTAGCCATTTGCCAATTTCTGTAGTATCTGGATTCATATGTACAACAATTATATATTTTTTTTTTTTTGCTCAATGCTGATTTCAGAAAATGTAACTTTATTTTAACTTTTGGGTTATGATTAAATTAAAGCTATGATATGTAATTTTTTTAGCAAACAAAAAAGACTAAAGACTAAAATAACAGCATATTTCAATTGTTCCCATGGAAATGCTGTTCCTTTCGCTATAATCTTCCACAGTATGGCATAAAACCTATCTTCATAGAGAATGTTCCAAAGTATTAACTTTCTATTTCATGGAATCATGAAGGTGATGAGTCATCTACAGAAAGTTACATACTGTTGCTTTACTAAAAAAAAAGAGTGCTTCATTACCTACTCCTGCATTTCACTGTAAGGGTGAAGCTAAAGACACCATGTGATGTGAGCTTATGTGTTGAGCCCTGTTCAAGAGTTTGTCAGTTGTTACCCACATGCTTTTAAAAACATCTGTGTGTGAATGGGTGACACGTCCTCTAAAATGGTGTATACAAACTTTTGTATCTGATTAACTTAAATTATTATTTTTTCTTTGATGAAAGACAAAATGACCAATAAGTGTTTTTTTCTGTTTACTCAAACAGTATCATGTACAATAAACACGTTATGCTTACTTATACTTATTTGTGTGTCTTTTTAATGTTATGATATTTGATACTGTTTTCTTTATATGTCCTTTAAACTATAATTTTGCACACACTGGTTTTCTTGCTATAAGTTAAAAGAAACTTTATGTTTGCATGTTCAAACACAACACATTTTTTAAATATACTTATTAAAGTTAAGGTTAATAATAAGGTTAGGTTAGGTTGATCAGAGCTTTGGAACAGGTTTAGCAACAAACCTCACTGTAGAATTTCATTGGGGGAAAATGATGCATTCAAAACATCAGCAGAGGCCGCAATACCTCCAGCTGCAGCTGCACTGAGGAGAGAAGCAGGTTAAATGATGCTATAATAGTAGATGATAAAGTCCTGTTGGTTAAGATAATTTTATATAATCAGAATGAGTATAGTGAAGAGGAACAGACTTGATATCTATGACAACTTGATTATCAAATTTTAAAAATTTAGTAAGACACATTTAGGTTTTTTTTTCTTTTTTGTAATTTGTAATTTATATCATTTAACAAATGAGCTAAACTATGATTACATTACAATATACCCCCCCCCCCCCCCCCCCCAAAAAAAAAGACCAAAAAAAAGACAAAAGACAATCTTAAAGACAAATCTACTCATTAAATCTTCCGTATTAAAAGACCTTCAAACATAAATCGTCACTGTACACTGTTATAGGCTTGACTTTATTGTTCTGCTCTTACAGTTTTATTATATTGTCTAACTGTATTGTTCATTTTAACATCTGCCCAGGGACAACAGATGAAAAATAGTCCTTTGGTAGTAATATTGATTAATGTACACTGTCCCTGTCAAACAAATAAATAAATAAATAAATAAAAAGTCACCCATCCTACACTATTCCAGTGTGAAGTCAAGGACTGCAGAAGGAAAGTAGCACTAGCAAAATCTGGTACAAATCATCTTTTCTTTTGTAAGATTAATGATTTGTACATGGTCCCTAATAAATAACGAATAAAGAAAGAAAAGGTTACCTTGGACCATTCATTAACATGGGGGAAGGGGCAGAGGTGATAATGACCTGAAGTGTCACACTCAAATAAGTCAAAACTAATTAAGCCTAATAAAGATTTAATTACACTAGTCAGAAGCCCCTTATGACGAGTGTTCAATCAAGGCAAGCTACGTCGCCCGGACCGGCGTTACCGGGGGCCCACCCTGGAGCCAGGCCTGGGGTGGGTGCTCGACAGCGAGCACCTGGTGGCTGCGCCTTTCCCCACGGGGCCTGGCCGGGCTCAGCCCGAAGGAGTGACGTGGGGCCGTCCTCATGTGGACCCACCACCCGCAAGAGGATCCGTAAAGGGCCGGTGCATGAAGATCTGGGCGGCAGTCGAAGACAGGGGCCTCGACGACCAGATCTCTGGACATGGAGACTAGCTCTGGGGACATGGAATGTCACCTCGCTGGGGGGCGGAGTTCGTGCAGGAGGTTGAGCGTTACCAACTAGATATAGTCGGCCTCGCCTCCACGCACAGTTTGGGCTCTGGAACCCAACTTCTTGAGAGGGGCTGGACTCTCCATTTCTCTGGCGTTGCCCGCGAGGAGAGGCGGCGAGCTGGTGTGGGCTTGCTCATTGCCCCTCAGCTCAGCCGCTTCGTGTTGGGGTTCACTCCGGTGAACGAGAGGGTCGCGTCCCTGCGCCTTCGGGTCGGGGACAGGTCTCTCACTGTTGTGTCGGCCTACGGGCCAAACAGCAGTGCAGAGTACCCAGCCTTCTTGGAGTCCCTGGGAGGGGTACTAGACAGTGCACCGACTGGGAACCCCGTTATTCTCCTGGGGGACTTCAACGCCCATGTGGATAATGACAGTGACACCTGGAGGGGCGTGATTGGGAAGAACGGCCTCCCTGAGCTGAACCCGAGTGGTGTTTTGTTATTGGACTTCTGTGCTAGTCACAGTTTGTCCACACCATGTTCGAGCACAAGGGTGTCCATCAGTGCATGTGGCACCAGGACACTCTAGGTCAGAGGTCGATGATCGACTTTGTTGTCATGTCATCTGATCTCCGACCACGTGTCTTGGACACTCGGGTGAAGAGAGGGGCTGAGCTGTCAACTGATCACCACCTGGTGGTGAGTTGGATCCGCTGGCGGAGGAGGAAGCCGGACAGACCTGGCAGACCCAAGCGTATCGTAAGGGTCTGTTGGGAACGCCTGGCAGAGCCCTCTGTCAGAGGTGTCTTCAACTCACACCTCCGGGACAACTTCTCCCTGATCCCAGGGGAGGTTGGAGACATGGACTCTGAGTGGGCCATGTTCTCCACCTCTATTGTCGATGCGGCCGCTCGTAGCTGTGGTCGTAAGGTCTACGGTGCTTGTCGCGGCAGCAATCCCCGAACCTGGTGGTGGACACTGGAAGTAAGGGATGCCGTCAAGCTGAAGAAGGAGTCCTGTCGAGCCTTGTTGGCTCGTGGGACTCCTGAGGCAGCTGATGAGCCAAGCGTGCCGCGGCTCGTGCGGTTGCAGAGGCAAAAACTTGGGGTTGGGAGGAGTTCAGGGAGGCCATGGAGGAGGACTATCAGACGGCCTCAAAGAAATTCTGGCAAACCGTCAGACGCCTCAGGAGGGGGAAGCAGTGCTTCACCAACACTGTTTACAGTGCGGGTGGAGAGCTGCTGACCTCGACTGGGGATGTTGTCAGGTGGTGGAAGGAGTACTTTGAGGATCTCCTCAATCCCCCCATCATGTCTTCCGAGGAGGACTGGGGACCCGGAGGCGGACTCGTCCATCACCCTGGCTGAAGTCACCGAGGTGGTTAGCAAGCTCCTTGGTGGCAAGGCTCCGGGGGTGGATGAGATCCATCCCGAGTACCTCAAGTCTCTGGATGTTGTGGGACTGTCTTGGCTGACACGTCTTTGCAACATCGTGTGGCGGTCGGGGACACTACCACTGGAGTGGCAGACCGGGGTGGTGGTCCCTCTGTATAAGAAGGGGTACCGGAGGGTGTGTTCCAATTACAGGGGAATCACACTGCTCAGCCTTCCCGGTAAGGTCTACTCCAGGGTACTGGAGAGGAGAATCCGACCGATAGTCGAACCTCGGATTCAGGAGGAGCAGTGTGGTTTTCGTCGTGGAATACTGGACCAGCTCTATACTCTCCATCGGGTCCTCGAGGGTTCATGGGAGTTTGCCCAACCAGTCCACATGTGTTTTGTGGATTTGGAGAAGGCATTCGACCGTGTCCCTCGTGGTGTCCTTTGGGGGGTGCTCCGGCAGTATGGGGTCTGGGGCTCTTTGCTAAGCACTGTCCGGTCCCTGTATGACCGGAGCAGGAGCTGTGTTCGCATTCCCGGCAGTAAGTCAGACCTGTTCCCGGTGCATGTTGGACTCTGCCAGGGCTGCCCTTTGTCAACGGTTCTGTTCATTATATTTATGGACAGAATTTCTAGGCGCAGCCAGGGGCTGGAGGGGGTCTGGTTCGGGAACCACAGGATTTCATCTCTGCTGTTTGCGGATGATGTTGTCCTGATGGCTTCATCGAGCCAGGACCTGCAGCAGGCACTGGGGCGGTTTGCAGCCGAGTGTGAAGTGGCTGGGTTGAGAATCAGCTCCTCCAAATCCGAGGCCATGGTTCTCGACCGGAAAAAGGTGGTTTGCCCTCTCCGGGTGGGTGGTGAGTCTTTGCCCCAAGTGGAGGAGTTCAAGTATCTTGGGGTCTTGTTCATGAGTGAGGGAAGGATGGAGCGTGAGATTGACAGGCGGATCGGTGCAGCGTCTGCAGTGATGCGGTCGCTGTATCGGTCCGTTGTGGTGAAGAAGGAGCTGAGCCAGAAGGCGAAGCTCTCGATTTACCGGTCAATCTACGTTCCTACCCTCACCTATGGTCATGAGCTCTGGGTAATGACCGAAAGGACAAGATCGCGGGTACAAGCGGCCGAAATGGGTTTCCTCCGCAGAGTGGCTGGGCGCACCCTTAGGGATAGGGTGAGGAGCTCAGTCACACGGGAGGAGCTCGGAGTGGAGCCACTGCTCCTACACGTTGAGAGGAGCCAGCTGAGGTGGCTCGGGCATCTGCTCAGGATGCCTCCTGGACGCTTCCCTAGGGAGGTGTTCTGGGCATGTCCCACCGGGAGGAGGCCCCGGGGAAGACCCAGGACACGCTGGAGGGACTATGTCTCTCGGCTGGCCTGGGAACGCCTTGGGGTCCCACCGGAGGAGCTGGAGGACGTGTCTGGGGTGAGGGAAGCTTGGGAGTCCCTGCTTAGACTGCTGCCCCCGCGACCCGGCTCCGGATAAGCGGAAGAAAATGGATGGATGGATGGATGGAAAGATTTAATTAGACCTGCCCATGTTGGTGGATGTGACAGAATATAGACACCATTTATACTAATGCAACTCTTTGTCTTTCTGAAATTGCACAAATTATGTGTACCGGTAATTTTACATCAGATATTATTCCCCATTCATCCTTTTCTATTTATCCAGGCTTGGGTCCAACAAAAATAGTGCCAAAATATATGTGCCCATTGAGACAACAGTCCATCCTTAAATTGCCGATAAACTGTGAATGGCACATCGGTTTAAAATTTTGGTTTATGAATAACGCATCACATTCAATTTAACTTTTCTGGTGGAGGATTTGCCACCTGCTTGTCTCCATGTTGCTTCTGGAATGTTCCACAGTATAGACATAATGTAATCTAATGTATCTTATTTCCTTTCAGAGGTTGCCACAAAGGATCTCCATAATCTTAAACACAACCCATTCATTCTTTTCCATTTATCCAGGCTTGAGACCAGCAAGAAATCTAGTAAACATAAGTGTTTATTACAATTGAGGCAAGGCAAATTTATTTGTATAGCACAATTCGTACACAAGGTAATTCAAAGTGCTTTACAAAATAAGAAAGACATTAAAATCACACAGAATTGTTTATCATAACTCTAGTTCATATTAAAGGTGCACTGTGTAACTTTTCTGGTGGAGGGTCTACCACTTGTCTCCATGGAGATGTTAGTGCTTTGCCTGGAAGGTTTAACAATATGGCATTACTGCGGTACATTTCAGGCAAAACTATAACATAATACCTTTATGAAGACAAGCAGTTGGCTGATGTCACACCAGAAAAGTTACATAATGCCTCTTTAAGTATAAAAAGAAATATGGAGAGAAATGAGGAGGTGTGTGCATTATACAGTTGGCTAGATTTGCCATTAATATGATTTTAACCTGACTAAACAATTGTACAGTTTCATTGACCATTTGGTCATAACCTTGAAATGGAACACACATTTCGAGGAGTTTCCATAGAAAAGTATGACTAAAAGCATCTGGACATAGTTTTCTAATCAATGCTTGTCATTTATCCAAAATGTTGCCTCACTGAATTGCTCAGCCCATTAGAATTATTGACCCATTTCTGTGCATGAGGTTACAAAATATATACTGAATTTGAGTTTTCCTTGCATTTACATTTGAACACATGAGAGAGAAGTCAAGAAACCATTATGCTTTTCTTACGTAAGACACAGACATAGAGTTTGAGCAGATTGAGGTCAGGACAATGAGTGATGGGGCTCAGCGGAGCGTCTGGACTGGACAAAAAATGTTACAGATTTGCATGTAACAGGGAGAGACCTGGAGTACAACATGTGGGACTCAGTTAGACCCTCTGTAGACCCTATTAGACCCTCTGTAGACCCTATTAGACCCTCTGTAGGCCCTATTAGACCCTCTGTAGGCCCTATTAGACCATCTCTAGACCCTGTTAGACCCTCTGTAGACCCTGTTATACACCCTGTTAGACTCCGTTTAGACTCTGTGATCCAGTTTAATTCCAATTTCCAAGACTTTTGTGAGTGGATGGACTCTCTCAGCACATGTGTTCTCCTCTGTATTTTGCCTGAAACAGGGAGGAACCATGACACAAATCTGGACTGGGGAGAGTCTACTGAACTGACAAAGAATTGTTCTGCTGATTGACAACGGTATGTTATTGTTAATAAAATAAGAGTTTTTCTTGAGCAAATTCCATCACCTATACTGTTATTAATAATATGTGCAGAAGATGCCAAAAAGAAAAGGACTTTTAAAAAAAATGAAGATATCTGGTTTCTTTGGTTTGAATGAACTTTTCAATTTTAAGTTTGGAATTAATTAGCAAAGCAGTCCAATTAAAACAAGGCTACTACCTGTGTCCTATCAAAGGTCACAGACGCTTGTCCCATTAGTAAAATGTGGTTCGTTAGACTTAATTAATTTGAGTTTATTTAACAGCTCACCTCAGTGAGCTGTTATCACAGGTGTCAACAGATCACAGGTGTCAACAGAAGCGCCCTTCAAAAAGCAACTGCAGCAAGTTTTCAATTCAAGCCCAACACTTTGAGCAAAGGAGGGATAAGTTCATCCCAAATGCTCACACTACATTAAGTTTTACATTTCATTCACAATATGGGCGGTCTTTTGAATATATTTTGTTTGGAATTATTCATTGCTATGACAACAGTCCCAATTTTTCATGTCTAACCTCCAAATTGCTTGCCTTCCTTCTACCAAATTAAAAAATACTTTACATCTCACTGTGCCATCTGACCCAGAACTTAAATGCTTCCTTTAACAAGAGCCCATATTGAGAGATTGACCATCACCACATGGGGGGCAGAGGGGGGTATGTGAATGCTAATGCAGGAGAGAGGGAAAACGTCCCATTGAAATGCAGAGGCCACGTGTTTTCTTAGGGAAATATTGGGACACTGTTGGAGGGCCCGGCATGGGGAGAGTGAAAGGTCATTTTGGGCAGAGGGAGCAGACAGGAGCAGGCAGGAGCAGCTGACCACCAGGAATTGTTGCATTTTCTGCCCCATTGCCCACAGCCACATGAATATGGATGGAAAACCCACACAGGGATATATACATAAGGCTGGGTTAAAACAATGAAGTTTCAGCTTAAATATTCAGTGCATTTGAAATCCATTACCAATAGTAGAATAAGCATTTGGTAAGTTGCAGAATTAATTGCATGTTCTTATAACTGCAATCATGAATACAAAGTTGACCTAGCTTGTCTGGTAGAGATTCTGGCACCTGCTTATCACCATGCAGCCTGGAATGTTGCACTTTATGATGTTAAACTAACACTGGGTTACAAAAAAAACATTTTTGAAAGTTGTCTGTGTTTTTTCAACTGAATTAGGACCATTTAGCACCGCTGAATCCAAAAATGATATCCATTTTTCTCAGTCAGGTCAGGTTTTTATGCTAATTTGATTTTGAAAAATCCGATTCTGACCAAATTGATTACAATTTTGTGACATTATCAGTTGATTTTCTTTAATATTTCTCATCCAAAAAATGTTTTAGGAGATAAAAAATAGTTTTCTAACAGAATGTATTAATTAAATGTTACGTTATGTTAATTGATAAAGGTAAGTACATGTAAATTGGAACGTTACATTATCATTGTGCAAAATTCAGGACATGAACTTCTGTTTTTATGAACCCCTTGAATGCTCAGCAGCAGGGATATCTCTCTTCAGAGTCCAACAGTAATCAGCCATCATGACTGCATCCCAGCATCCCTGATACCTGGTCTCCATCTCTTTTATGTCCTGATGGAATCTCTCCACCTGCTCATCACTCAGTGATCCCAGATTCTCAGGAAACCTGAACATTTAGCTCCTTTTGGTAAAAAGGATGTGGAGCATCATCATTAAAACCACACTGAAGGAATCTTTGTCACTGATGTCAGGAACTTCTACAAAGACAGGTACTGGAATTTCATCACAATGAGCTACAGGACGATGTGCTGATTCACGGTCAGGATACTTGAGGCTGCTTCGGTTCTTTCTGTTGATCCCAGTCACATCAATAGCCCAGAAGTAGCTATTGATGTCAGCTCCCTCCAAACCATGGGAATTCCAAACTTCAGACAACTCTTCTTGCCTTTAGTCCACTGACGCAGATACTCAGTGCATGACTTGCATGCCATGTGTGGCACCCAAGCTACATCTTGGTCACCAAGTTTAATACCAATATAAGCATGGTAAGCACGCTTTATGAAACTTGTGACTTGATTCCTGTTAGGAACATTGGTGTATTCACCGCAGATGTAGCAGTATATGTCAGGCTTATTTTTGCAAGATCTTCTAGTTGAAGCCATTTCATTCACTTGTAATATAAAAAAAAAAAAACAATTAGTCATAAGTTGGCACATGCAAAGTCTTCAGAATTTGTTTATAGCGAGAAATATAACAGAATTTTGCATCATATGACGTGAAAATACTCATACATGTAAACAAAATCGTCCAAAAACAAATATGTAGCTTAGTTCAGAACGTTGACCTGATTAAGCAAAACCAATGTGATTTTTGGATTCAGCACATCAAAATTATCCTAAATCAGCTAAAAAATCTTAGAGAATAAATGTAGTGTTGACCAGTGTAATCTATTGCCATGGAGACAGGCAGGTGACATCCCACACTGCTGCACCTCACGCTGCAGGTAAGATTTGTGGAGAGGCTCCCCGCACAGTAAGAATGCATGTTTTCCAAGGATTGATTGAGTAAAAAATTCACATAAATGAGCTTAATGCTGTGGAACATTCAATACAATTACATCTCTATGGAGTCAAGCAGGTGGTGGACTCTCTACCAGAATAGTTACTCCATTAAATTTGACTATAGAGGATCTTATTTGCTTGCAACATGTCCCATTGAATTTAGTCCGTTGGTCTGCGGAGATTTGGACATTTTTCTTTCTCTTTCTTGACGTTGGAATTCCTGAGTGCAATGCAGGGGGAGGAGAGGGGTGAATGGGTAGGGGGAAGATGGGGGGGGGGGGGGGGGGGGGGGCATGTCACATCGTTCAAAGCTCATTCACGTCTGATTACCGGCACTGCTCCGACCCTCTCCTCCGGCTTTTGTTGTGTCCATTGAGCTCCGCGTCAGCCCCACACTCCAGAACGCCGCTAGCCCCAACAACCTGCTCCCGTCTGGGCCAATCACAGCCCTCGTCTCAGGAATGCGCCACACAAAGCCAGGAATGTCATTCGGCTACGGACACCCCCCACTGTGGCATCTCAGTGGACCCAAACCCAACGGGACGGGTGCGGAGACAGAGCCCAAATGAGCCACAAGTTCGGGCATGTCCCAAACACAGGGGGTAGAAGAGCCATTAAAAGTTATGATGATAATGATAGTGATTTGAAGACAATAAAAAGGAAAGTGCGTAAGGCTTGGTGTTCTTCAGGTATGAGAGAAACTTGAAAGTGAATTTGGAGACAAGACTAGACTAAAAGTTAATTACCAGATTTTTTCCCATGTATTTGAGGAAAATGTGTCTTGCCCCAGTATAGGTCAAAATAAGTTTGCTTTGTACTGTCTGCATCTAATTAGAAAGCATTTTGTCTGATAATCTGGAAGGGCGTAGTTAGCATGCTAGTTGTTGGTGCTTAGAATTATCATACTAGGAATGCATAACTGAAGAATAACTTTGGACCATTAGAAACTGTTTAAAATAAACCAGCTGTTTTTCATGTTTTCAAGACATCAGTTACAGAACCTTTAACTTCTGGACACTTAAAAGTTGTTGGTTCTAATCTCTTTTCTCACTGGTGCATAATAAGCACAATTGGTATTATGGACACTCTGTTACTGCATACATTCCTAGCAATACTCTTTACACAGTAGATTTATACCTGGGTGAAGTGTCTTGCCCAAGGACGCAATTACTTTCACTAGTTGGAGCTTGAATAGAACCAACAATCTTTGCGTTACAAAATGACCACTCTTTCCTGTCTTTAAAGAAGCTATAGGGGTTGGATGTTCTTAATTTAGATATGTTTATTAGTAAATGAATGAGGCCTGTCCAATTAACACCATTTTACAGATAATATATCATGGTAAGATGTTTCTCTGATTGGATACCGCAAAATATCAATACAAAATTTAACAAGTCCTATCTTAAAGTTTTAGTCTTGGATGTCATTTCGGTTTTGGCACTAACTGTAAGCTAATTTTGTGGAGCATGAGTCTAAATCCAGGAGTACAACCAGACTTAACCAATCCCAAACTAGACTCATGTAAACCTGTGACCCCTGAACTAATTTGAGACTCTTCTCAGACAGAGGGCCCCCTTTAGCTCAGACCTCACAAGTCCAGACATGCTCCAGACCCAGGGAGGTATAAGAAGACTATTTTAAACCTATTCACAACAAAAAAGCATATTTATTTAGAAGGATGAAATTTGCATATTTACTATAGAAATTATTTTAAGATTAAACTTTAGATTCCCAATGGTGACAGTAGTAACTAATGTAACTGACTGTGTGAAGGATGAATCGTGGCAGTATGCTGTTTAATCTGACCCAGAGTAACACAAATCCAACTACAACTAAATAAAGAATAATACTCCACTAATCCATTAGCTGACCTTTCAATATGCACATTGCATTGCCCATTCACTCCATACTCAATGGTGGTGAGCTACTTTTGGACACAGCTGCCCTGGGGTAGACTGAAGGAAGTGAGGCTGCCAATCTTCACCTACAGCGTCTCTGATGACCACCAATCATGCACACACCAAATTCACACATAGGCAAGGTGGGTGATGTGTCTTGCCCAATGACACAACAATACAATTCACTGGTGATAACTAGGATGGAACTGCAAAACTGTGGGTTTGAGGGTGAATGCTCATATCATTTAGCCTCTATTGTGCAATTTAAAGCACTTGCCATAGGTTTCATTTCCCGCTATAGGCTCCATTTTGAGAACCTCTAGACACCCACAGAGATATAATATTTTCTTTTAAATTATAACTTTGTGGGAAGGGCTGTTAACTGCATGGCCACATTGAAATAGATATATAAACTATACTTTGGAGCAATTTCTCATGGAGATAGATACATTTAATGTGATGTAATGGAATATTATAACCAAATGAACAGCATTTCAATGGAAACAAGCATAAGGAGGCCCTACTCCAGGCAAAATAAGAGTCACATTTGTGGAGATGCAAGCCTGCTGACAGTAAGGAATCATGTTTTAGTGCAATAAAAATATCAGAAATATAAAAGAAACATACTTTTTTTTTGTCAAAATTTGGCTAAAAAGTTACATGGCAAGGCTTTAATTGATATGGCAACACTCTCAAATCTATCTAATACCCCCCCTTTTAAGTTATGTGTAGTCCAGGTCTGTTGGGGGATTTCTGTATGCATGTTCTCCCACTAAACTATTGGCTCATCTCTTCTCAGATTTCCCAATATTTTTCCTGCACTGTTTGCTTTTTCTATTCTCAGAAGCAGTTTGTTTTACTGTACCTTGACCTTTGACCTGTGCGCCACTTCTGTTTTTGTAACATTAGCAAAGACGATTTATACGCCACTGGAAAATGACTTCAGCATTCCCCAAAGGCATCAAAAAGAAACATGATATATTCTCATGCTCCAACCTGGTCTGGTCTTAGTTTAGTCTTGGTTTAGATTGGATTTGTAAGATTAGACCTGGTTTAGCTCTGGTTTAGGCTCACATTTAGTCCTGACAATACAATTGTTTAGTCCTGACCTAGTTCTGACTTTAGTCTAGCCTACTTTGAGTTTAGTCTTATTCTGGTCAGGTTATTAGCTGTAGTAGTAGTAGTAGTAGTGTTGCAGGTTAGTAATAGTAGTAGTAGTAGTACAGGTTAGTCCTCGGAAGTAGTAGTAGTAATAGCAGTAGTAGTACAGGTTAGTCATGGTAATAGTGGTAGTAGTAATACAGGCCAGTAATAGTAGTACACCAGGTCAGTTTTAAAAAGTAGTTTTAGTAGTAGTAGTAGTAGTAGTAGTAGTAGTAGTAGTAGTAGTAGTAGTAGTAGTAGTACAGGTTAGTCCTCGGAAGTAGTAGTAGTACAGGTTAGTTCTCTGAAGTAGTAGTAGTAGTAGTAATAGAAGTAGTAGTACAAGTTAGCCATGGTAATAGTGGTAGTAGTAATACAGGTGAGTAATAGTAGTACACCAGCTCAGTCTTAATAAGTAGTTTTAGTAGTAGTAGTAGTAGTAGTAGTAGTAGTAGTAGTAGTAGTAGTAGTAGTAGTAGTAGTAGTAGTAGTACAGGTTAGTCCTCGGAAGTAGTAGTAGTACAGGTTAGCCCTCGGAAGTAGTAGTTGTACAAGTTAGTCTTCTGAAGTAGTAGTAGTACAGGTTAGTCCTCGGTTAGCCATGGTAATGGTGGTAGTAGTAATACAGGTTAGTAATAGTAATAGTAGTGCACCAGGTCAGTCTTAATAAGTAGTTTTAGTAGTAGTAGTAGTAGAGGTAGTAGTAGCAATAGTAGTAGCAGTAGTACAGTACAGTAGTTAGTCCTAGTAATAGTAGTAGTAGCATCATTGCATCTGTAGCAAATCTGTAGTTTTAGTAGTAGTAGAGGTGGTAGTGGTAGTAGTAGTAGTAGTAGTACTACAGGTTAGTCCTAGTAATAGTAGTAGTAGCATCATTGCATCTGTAGCAGTAATAGCTATGACTTTTAATGTGATGGCTGACACAGTACTTCTCAGTACTACTGGAATCTAGTATTGGTAGTAGTAGCAGTAACTGTATGATTGTACTTTTTACTCAAGTAATAATTTTTTCACTTCTACTTAACCAGCCTACATAGTTTGAATACCTCCCCTACCTCTCCTTGTGTGTCATGTTTATACAACCAAACAATGCATTTCCTTGTCTCTCTGCAATTATCAGTTTTCATTGACACGACCGCTGTATACTTCCCCCTGCTCCCTTGTCGCTTCTGTCTGCGTGTACATGCATGGCCCTATTAAAGTTTCAACAGGGTGTTTTTATTGTCATTCATAATAACACTAATGTAGCCGCCGCGTTGTAAACTTCTCTTTGTTTATGTTCTGGAGCAGACCTATAATTTGGCTCCTTGAATACTGGTGAGCTAGCCCGTTTTTTAATCCCAGGATGCACTGAAACGCACGTAAAATGGCTGAACAAAGACCTGCTTGTATCTGCGGCACTTGGTTCTTTGTTGAGATGAAAATTACCTTGTAGATAATTGTGTAAAAGTTAAAGGGACTCTCCAACCACCGAGTGGGTTCTTGCAATGGAGCTGAACAGTTTAATTTCAGTGCAGTTATCTTTACAGTACAATGCCATTACGATGCCTCTGGAGAATTTCAGAGAGAACATAATGAGCTACACACAGAATTTGGTTGTGCAGAAAAGTTGACTTGATAACTGTGGGCGTTCACCAGTGGCGGTGAAAACAGGAGTTGATCGGCAATATGGTATCTTGAATAAGCGATTAAAGATTGCTCAAACATGCTCAAATTGCTGGTCCATGATGGGTGGTGGGGCAACGTCACTGCCAAATACAATTTCAAGTGGATAAATGGTGAAAGGAAACAACCATAGCATGGTTAAAAGATCTGAAAAGTAAATTTTGCAGAATAGATCTGCTTTAATCCAATAATTTATCCTGAACTAAATGTTGAGTTAGTTTTGTGTTTGAGTGCATACCATTACTACAATTGCTACCAATACCTACCATTGTAAAAGAGGGCTAGTGCCTTGGTGGAGGTCTAAAACATGTATTTATGTATTTATTTCATTTTTATAACAAAAGCTTTATAGTCTGTATAATGTCTATTAATGTGGATTGCTAATAAAAAAGTGAGATATTATGGTACTTATGTTATATAGTGTCATATCATCATATTTACATTTACTTACGTTTTGCTGAGGTGCATTTTGTTTTCCCAAAATACAGTATAGGCATGTAGCATGAGTTGAAGGATAAAAAAAAAAAAAAAAAAAAAAAAAAAAGACTAAATCTTAACACAAAATAGAGGGGTCAGGTTGTGTGGTAGCCTGTGAGCCCATGGTAACACTGCATAACCCAATTACTCTGATTTCAAACCATGATAGGAGGAGAAGTGGAGTTTAAACAAGAAATCTTTAAAGGTCCTGTACCCAGCAGAATTTGTCTTGATCCAGTACAGATATTGTATAAGGAGCTCTTGAGGTCAAAGTATGTCTAATTAGAAAACATTTTATTGTCTGATAATCAGGATGTTGTTGTTAAGTTTATTATCATGGTTTCTGAGAGTTGTAAAAAGCGCTTACAAACTCATTGCGGTGAATAATTAAATCAAATCAAATATACTTTATTGTCCCAGACGGAAATTTATCTAGGACAAAGTGCTGACATCTGCAAAACAATACAGACTCGACATACAATGTTAGAAATACACAAGTTTAGCTGATAATAGTCGAAATTCATAATAAACCTTAACATAAAAACATAGATTAAAAAGGTAATTAAGGTGCAACAGTAGTTACGAAAGTGCTTTAGTGCATCTCCTTCTTGAGCAGAGTGATGGACCTGGGGACAAAGCGCTGCTTGAGCCTGCATTATAAGGAATGAACGTTACACCGCTGGGTGAGCCAGCTCATATGAAGGATGCATGTGTTTCCAAGTATTTTTAAGCAATACAAAATACTGAATTAAGGTGAGATAAATAAATTGAATGCCATATGTGGGACATCCCTGGCAAAGCAATAACATCTCTCTGGAGAAAAGCAGATGGCAGCCCCTCCAGAAGAAATGTTACATAGTGCGCCTTTAAAATACCTTATAGGTATTTCACATGTAAAACAGATCAAATGGATTAATGTATGAGCACCAAAAATGTCAGTGCTACAAAGGGCACATGGACCTCAATGAAACCAATTACTTTTGCTTTAAATAAATATTGTGCCTTATTTTAGCATGACCTTTTAATGTAATTTTCTTGTCAATATATTTGCAGATCCAATGTCCAAAAAAGCAGGTGAACTGGCCTTAGTCAATTTCCTGAATAAACAACATCATGCTATAAACCCCTCTCCACTTTATTGCCCCTCTTTTCTAAATTAAATCTGGTTATCTCCAAGGCAAATTTGGTGTTTGGGGTCCTGAATTGGTCCCTAATAAAACCTGTGATGAATGCAGTTATTTGACATTAGGGCAGTGAAGGCATCATGATGAGTTCAAAGCCCTTTTATCAGCGTCCTTATCTCTACACTGAATGTAACAACAGATAACAGACCACTCAAGTCGTGGGTCAAATTGGACCCCCATTTGACACCCATCTGAAACTTGGAGATGCAACTATATGGTTATCTGATACACTGTTTGGCATGAGGTTAGTTAACTTAGTCTATGGTCTTGGTACTTTATTTTGTTCAGGATAGTTTGGTCAAGTTTTAGGACAAGGTCTGGGTGGGTTAATCCTGGTTTGGTCCTGGTTTGGTCCTGGTTTGGTCCCGGTTTAATCCTGGTTTAGTCCAAATTTAACCCAGGCTTATTTTAGCACATGTTTTGGTCCATAGGTCAACTTTTGTTTGAGCTTTGTCAAAGTCTATATATTCAGTTATCCACTACAACAAATCTAAGCCACATTTAATATCGATCTTAGAACAAACATCAAATTCAAGAGCATTTTTTTTTAGTTTGATGTGGAAATAAAACAGTAAAACATTTAAGGGTAAAACTTGATTAGCCTAACTATAAACCTAAACCTTTTAACTAATTATAGAAGGTCAAGTTTAATTATGTCCTATTTCAATGATTTTCCATTATAGGGTTGCTGTGTAAACTCCGCACACCCGACTGGGCGACAGGTGCGTAGGAGGTAAATGTATGTATATGTATATCATATCAGGTATATGTATATCATATACCTGAAGAAGGTCAGAGCGACCGAAAAGTTGTATGGAAAAAAACTGCATTAAGAGTGAGACAGTGTGCGGGAGTTTTTCTTTAGTTTTTAGACCATTATAGGGTTGCGCAATTTTTTGACCAACTACCCTAAAACATAAGTCTAAAATACAAAAGGTGGTCTGTATATGGCCTAGTTTACAACAGCACTTTGGTTCTTATATCTCCCCATTAATAATATTTTAACAACATGTGGTTTGATAAGGGTCCATATCTCTTTGTTGATTCCACAGGGTAACTCCACCTATCGCTCCACTCCTGATTTTCTTGCCGGGTAACTCCTGCGTCCAGACTCCAAACCTGTTTTTACGCACCAGCTCCACGCTCCATGCTCCACCCCGTGTGTTCCGCCTCTCCTGCGCCTTTGTCCCCGGAACTTGCGCTTCAGTGCGGGCTGCATAGGGCTGTCCACCGCCGCAGCTTTCTGCTCGCATCTGGATCCACACAGTCCCAGCTACTCTCCAACCAAACTCACCCAACTTTGAACGCACAGCCGAGACACACTGCTCCACTTCATGTCGCTAAACCTGGAAAGAAAAGACGACAAATAACCGCAAACGGACGAAGATTAACCACTTTCTGGCTACTTTTACCCCGTTACCCCGTTTTTTGTTTTCCCGTGGGTCGATACCGTGAGGCAGCAGCTGCAGAGAGGAGCAGAGATTGTCGCCTCAAGTTAAAAGTTTTTCACGGCTGTTTTTAACTTCGCCGTGTTTTTACGCAAGCGACCGGCAACTTCTATACTTCTACCGACTCCGTGTTCGCTGGTAAATGTCCAGGTTTACACTCATTTAAAGGCGATTTTCACTTTTTCTTCACTCTAAATAGTTTTGAATGAAGTTTCTGTTGAGTTGAAGAAGCCAATGTCTCCATGAAGAAGCTCAACGTGGGATAGCGCAGACGTTGTCCGAGCTTTTACGAACGCACCTAGGCGACTACATTTTGTGATTTTACGTCTTTTCTTGTGTTTTTTTGTTTTTTTTTTTTTTTTTAAACTCCCAACACAATGAAGTCACTGTTGTTGCTGTCTGTGGCTTGCACTCTGGTCGCCTTCACTTTTTCAGCCACCGCGGAGCAAAAGTTGAAAAACTGTAACGACGTCCGCGCTGCGTACAGCTCCAAAGGATTCAACATCAACGACGTCCCAAACAAAGGCGTAAACGGTAAGATTTTGGATCAGTTTTGTAAAGCTATTGTCGCCTAAGGGCACGTTTTTAATCCTACATAAAGGTTGTCTGGGGCCGGGGTTGAAAGTTTGGGATCCTTGGACCCCCCACAGGTGTCCTTGTCTCTCCACGCAGGGGATCTCAAGCTGAGGTGAAGGCGCAACTGGTTTTAGCACTTTTGTAATTCAGGCAATACATTGAATACAATACATTGAAATGCTATTACTAATCTACTACTACTGTAACTACTAAGCCTTTTGGTGCACTTTATTGCCATTAGTAAACTAGGAATAAAGCAAGCCTAATATTCTACAGCTACAACTTCTTTTACCAATTTAATGATCCAATTCCAAAACAGATTAAAATTACAAAAACACGACTTCTGTTGAGATTTTAAGGGTGGTTTCACACTTGTCCTTTTTGGTTCTAGGCATACCCCATTTATCCCAGTTTGAGTCCAAATGTAGGCTTGGATTGGTCCTGTTCTAGTCCAATGTAAACTTGGATCGGTCCTGTTCTAGCCTAGATTCAGTTCCAGGTTTAGTCCCACTTTAATTACAATTTGGATGTGCTGAGAAGGTGTGAATGCATCCTAAATCTATGGGGAATTATCCAAACAAGATCAAAAAGTCACTATGCGTTGCCTTTGTGGCCAAGATCCATAAACATTGTAGCCTTGTTTGAGAGATTTACATTTTCTGAGCTGTTCTTTCAAAGTTTGAGAATCACTGTCCCAATTCAAACCAGGAATGTGTTGAAACTAGTCAAGTTAGCCCCAAAAGTGACCCGGGCTAAAGGGCAGCTCCTCTGTAACACTGTGTTTTTTGTTCACCACACAACACCTAACATTACATTCACTGGTGTTTTCTATGGTTAAATGTGCTTATGTTTTGAGCGAATATTGAGGCTATGAAATTTTAGACTTGAATCTCTTTTCCAAAGTCATTAAAAACTTTGCATTTGCAACCAAGATTGGAATTTACTTGGTATTATAGGTAAATACGAACAGTATACTGTCAGCTATAATACTAGTTTCCTTGATGTATTCAAGGACTTAAAATATCCATCAGGCTAGACTACTGAGACGTACATCATTTTAAATAGTTGCCTGAAAATGAAAAAGGGTTCATTTTTGTATATATTTTGTCAAGTTATGTATTTGCCAATATCACAACATAGCTACTGACTAAATGTCATTTCACAATAATACAAAAAGTGGTCATTTGAGATTAGTACAAATGAAACAAATGTTGAACTTAGCTTTTTGTCTATTTATTGTCAATATGTGGTACAAAAATCTGTGACAGTAGTTTGCCTTCTGGTTTTGTTCTGTCAAAGTTCATGTTGAGAGCCCCTGTTAACAACAATACAGCTGTTTTGGTGCATGTGCTAAAAGTTGCAGGACATTGTTAGCTGGGAGGAAGCTGACATTTGAGTTTGGTTTTCCCTGGCCAAAAGTGCAGCTGCCAGCGGTCGGCTCGGTGCGAGGAGGAGTAAATATAGGCTTCATTTAGGAAATAGTTGTAGCTCATTCATAACAATAAGCGCCATAATCAGCTCGGCTCCCCACTGGAACAAGCGGCACTGTTTATTCTCAGGCTTCCTCTCTGCAGTCTGTGAAGTGTGGGCAGCCGGTAGTCATTTAGTCAACAGTCCTCTGCTAGCAGCTACACACCAATACATGTATTGTTTTATATTTTGGAACTAGGTTTATAAATGTGCAAGACATATTCAGAGATGAATGTTGTTGATTCAAAATATTGGGGCTTAAACCAAGAAGTGCTTTGTAACCTTGAGTAAAAGTATTATTTGTAAAGTAGTCATTTTAACTGCTAAAATAATGTAGTATAGTAGAAATCCCAAAACAACAGCTACTATGGGAAAAGTAATTTGTAACTTAGTCCTACTGCTACAACTACTGCAATGGTGGTAACGTTGTTATTACTATCATTACCCAACTACTGCTTCTATTAATAATAAATGTCATTCATTCTTCATTCACTCAAACTTGTACAATACTGTTTATCAAGTAGAAATAAAACAAAAAACAAAAACAAAGGTCAAGTCTGAACAATTTATGAACAGTATGACACAAATAAAGAACATAAGAACTTCTATGTTTGTTTCTAATGATAAAGTATCTTAGTTGCCATTTCAATTAATATTTCATTTTTGTTATTGTTATCTTTTGAATGGTGAAAAGTTCCCAGGAAGCTGAAAACCATGAATGCCCTACCCTCTGTCCTTTGCAATGTTCTCAATATAAGCAAACTATGAAACATGTGTGAATATATTATCTATTAGTCTGTCATTATACTAAAAGTTAAACCTACAGAGGTGAGAAAGCAGCTCAATGGGTCTAATCATGAGTTCAGTTACCGTGGTCTGATGCAGGAGGTTGTTAACACAGGACGTCCCGGGGGAGGGGGGGGGGGGGGGGAGGGAGGGGAAAGGGGGGGGGGGGGGGGGGGGGGGGGGGGGGGGGGGGGGGGGGGGGGGCTGGAAATTCCTCCGGTCCCTGCATACTTCAAATCCCTCCTTCTCTCATTTCCTTTTCATTTTTATGGTACCTTAAGTGAATATGCACACATGAGTTCATTTCAGATGGGACAGTTTCTTGCATTAACTTCAGTTGAATGTTTACTGGGATGCAAAAAGTAGGACATACTGCAGACAAGTTAAAATTTAATCATAGAGATCATCATTCATCATAGGTTGTCATTTATTGGCAAACTTTATATAATTTTTAAACCATTTCGTAGTGAACAGGCAATCTATGTCTTGTGTTTTTGGTTAAAAGTCCCCAAAATGGCACCTTTTAAACCGGAAGCTGAAAACCATTGGTTAAAGAATACAGGGCCGTTTGTTAGAGCAAAATGGACCATGTCAGTTGGAAGTTGGCTGACTACTCAACAGTCCATCTGTGACTTCCTCAGAGGTTAGAAGCTGAATCTTTCATTTTTTTTTTTGTGATTTTGTAAAGGTGCACTATGTAAATTTTCTGGATGCCAACTGCTTGTCTCTCTAGAGCTTTACCAAAAATGTATGTATTAAAATGACCTGAAAATGATCACCTGTCACCTGCTTGTCTCTGTGGTAAATGAACAAATGAACAAATGAGCAAATAAATAAACCAGAGTGCACAGCTGATCATCACGTGGACTGACACACGTTTATGTTATGTTTCAATTTTGTTTTCACCATATATGGCACTTTATATCAAAGGCAGAGCTGCAGAGCACACGCTCTTTGTCTGCTTTTAAATAAATCAGAGTGGTGTATGTATTGGCTAATTGCACCTATTGGCTAAATTGGCATCTAACAAAGTTTTTCGGTACTTACCGGACCTTTTTAGTCTTTTTTGGTTGGTTTCTACTTGTAACTGAGTTTTGGTGCCGAGGCCTACTCGTGACAGGTACGGTGAATTTGTATGTGGTCTTTTCAGCACCCCACACTTCTTTTATGAGTTTACTTTGCACATTAAAAGAGCTCCTTCCTATCCTTCCCCATTAGCATAGCATTGGGCGTAGCTACCGCATAGACTGCCTTTGTTTTTGAATGCATGTGATTGTGATGCTAAATATCATTGAGAAACGTCCAAGATCATCTGCATAGGGCTTGTTCTAATTGTGAGTGAATGGGTAAAGCATGAATAAATTACATTCACATCAACTCTACACAGTTTAAACACGTGCCTGCTGTTTGAGAATAGTTTCTAGGTTGCATCTTAAGTTAGCCTAAAGCAGTGCATTCATTGAGCCAGACTTGGTCACTGATACAGGCTGCAGATAACTGGACAAAAGCATGCACGGCTATAGGCAAAGTATGAGTGTGCAATGTAAAAAGATATGTGGCTGTTTTTTACTGTTAAAGGAAATTCAATTCTGATAATTGTTAGTGTCTCAATCAAATATGCACGCAGTAAGTGTGAGAGCATAGTAGTATAATGGTGCTAATTACTTTTTACAATACCTATTTAAATGATTTTCAACACAAAAGAACTGTATTTCCTTAAAATTGGCATGTTGTCCTGTAAGATTTCTGCTACTAAGCCTTACTTTTTTTGTGGTGGCACTTCTGGTTAAGTGGGAATGCTGTTAATTTAAATGGAGAATTGGAGAAGTTTTACTGCTAAAATATATTAAGTAGGTTGATTTGTCTGAAAAATGTTAAATTTTCACGTATGTCAGCAAGTCAACAATGCACCGATTCTCTGGGAGATTTTAAAGCCACTTTGTAATCCACATTGTACTTATTTGCTGTAAAGATCAGCAACCCCATACAAAATAATACAACACGAATAACGACGGCGGTGCCCACAGCAAGTTCCGGAATAAGGCAAATGGATATGCCTATGTTAACATAGTTTTACCTATGTCTTTATTTTATTTTTTACACTATCGATACTTGTACAAATACGTATCTGGTTTTGATAGTAGTTTAGTATATTTTTTAGTATCCGGGGTCTCACATTTATCACAGTCCTAGGGTTGCATATTGTTGCCTATTGTCTTGTATATACGGACCTGGAATAACCCCCAAAGATTATGCCTCTATAACTGAAACCACATATTTCTCATGTGTAGCTGTAGTTTGGGACCAGTGAATGTCCTCAGGGTAAGATCATTCTGATTGGGCTGCAGCAAATTTTAAAAACATTCCATGTCATTCTTGAATAATGCAATGACGATATGACTGGTAATGTCTGACTAGGCCCTGAGGGGTAATACACGTTTTTCTTTTGTGGAAGAAATGCATTTGTTTTGAGTCACAACACAATGGCATTAGACCAACAGTTTGCACCAAATACACAGCAAATTTTTAAATTGGATTCAGGGATGTTCGTAGACTTGTCCACTATATACACTGCTTATGGTGAACTTATTACTCGGATGTTAATTGATATACTTTACTAATTGTATTATTGTATTAATATTGCTTAGGGCTGTCAGAAAAAATAAATACCCAGATACTAATCGATACCAAACCTATGCAAAAAGTATCAAACTAGATTCTTTTTACAAGTCTTACAATGCTGTGGTCTATATAAGAAATGGTTTGAGACACCATGGAAATATTTAAGTACTATGATTTTATGTTGAAAAATACACTCCATTGTCTAAAAAACTGCATTTTTATTATTGTGGTGAAAAAATCTGTATCAACTATCAAGTCTTTTCCTTTATCTAAATTGTGTTTGAAATTTTGGACTACAGCACTGCTACAAATACAAGTATTACTACGCTGCTACTATTATTACTTCTATTATCACTGCTGTAACATTTTTTTGTATTTTATTTGCAGTTGCTAATGTCAGTTTTAACTTTTAAAACCAAACCCCTGACTTTATTTGTCTTGTTTTGAAGTTCATAATGAGAGAAGACCATGGAGAATGCATGGCTTACAAGATTTAACTGTAACAACCTCTAACATCGTAGTTTGCCTATTAGTACTTTGGCATTTTAGATCATCTCGTTGTTCTTTGTAAGAGGAGATATTTGTTGCCATGTGGAGGTGCTTCCTGTGCGTAAGTCCACTGAGCGAAAGGAGGTGGTTTTGTCATTGAAATCCTGCTGAAATCACGTCCAGATGTTATGGTTTATTTGAACTTGACTCTTGTTTGTCAGATCTTCACTTTGTAAGGGGTCAAACTGCAAACGCCAATCCCCTCTTCACCAAAACAGGGTTTGAGCCGGAGCCGGGGTTTCACAACGGCTTACATGCATTAATTACAATTGTGTGTTTGTGTCAGTGTTCACTAAATCAGGAGAATTATGTTTGGCAGCTGTAGAAATAGGCAGAATGTATGACATAGCTGTCAGTGCTGACCGTTTATAAGAGGAATTAAATACTCAGAATGCCATATGTACTCAAGTAACTGTCATGCTACTACATAATGTCTCAAATGTACTCAAATATACCACTAAATATTAACATCTACTGATTGTGAATTAAAACGCAACTACTATAACATCAGTAGCTGCTTATTATGCTATTCACTATTACCACACTTGCTAGTACTTAGCAAGTACTAGTATGTTTTCTAGGGCTGCAATGATAAATCTATTAAAAAAAATAATCTTAGTGTCTGTATGGTGAAGATAACGATAATCAAAATACGGCTAAGACACATAAAAAAAAAATATATATATATAACAAAGAGAGTGGGATTATTGAATCAAGATGTCAAAAAATAATAACCTTTTTCAGATTTTCATCAATGCAATGTATACATAAATATTCTCTTCATGCATTCAGTCCCATATTTCAACCTTCATTTGGTTTATTATGTATGTGTGTATATGTATGTGTATATATATATATATATATATATATATATATAAAATTAAAGATTAACAAATTGCCTGTGCATAATACACAGTGCAGCATGTAAATATGTACAACTATTCAAAACATTAGTACTCAATAAGTAGTAAAGGTTGCCAGCTCTATGAAATATGCAATACCACCGCTAAAAGTACAGTTTCTAGTGCGACTACTATGTGTATTGTTGGTACTATTAATATAGCTGATACTACCATTGCTACTAGTATTACAGCATCTATACTTACTATGACTATTACTACCACTTCTGTCAACACATTGCTTAGATCTTAAAAAAGCATAGCACAAGTTAGGTTTAGTATTACAACTACTTCAGTTCTTACTACTAACACTACTAGTACTGTTGCTATACAAGTAAATATACTCCATACATTCTTCACTGCTGCAGCTGCTGTCAATAATGCATTTTCAGTAAAAAGAATATTGTTTTTCTCCCTTGTTCTTAATAAATATCTGCGCATGTTTTATTAGCGACAGGAGACTCAAAACTATCCTTTTTATAACAGCGTTGTTTTTGTTGGAGAGGCGCAGATAAGAATGTTTGGCTCCATTTGGCCTTAGCTAGCTAGCCTCTCCAAATTCAATAAAGATGGTTTTAATGCTATAAAAGTGCAATGGAAACCCTGATTACTTGTGCATAGCTTGAATTAAGTGACGCAGACCAGCAGCAGGCCCGGTTGGCGAATTCCTCTTCGGTCCCTAGTGGTATCCGTCTTTTAACGCTTATGTGAAAATGGCCTGCGAAGACCTAAGATTTTAAAAGAAAGAAAAAAATAGCTCTAGATGTGTATGATTTGTTTAAAAGCTGTGGTTGAGATTTCACAGGGTTCGATGGTGACAGATTGGCCTTCTCTGTAAATGTATAGCGTGTGGTTAGACTGAAGATGTGCTAATAGCAGGCTGTGCTGTGTAGCATAGCATTGTCAAAGTGATATGAACATAAAGACCAAGTTACATAAAGCAGAGTCAATGGGGATGGTATTATTAGGCCAATTAGATGAAACCAAGACATCAATACAGCAACGGTTGGTGTTGACATGGGAGACGAAGCAACGGTGAGCTTGGAGATTCTGTCCAGATGGCTTTTTCAGAATCACATTGTTTTTCAGTAAGGAAAGTAGTCAAGCTGACAATTAAAAGCGCACTCTGGTGGCGATGTCATTGCTTTGCCTGGAATGGTCCATAGTATGACATTAAACACATCTATCCTATTGAGGTAAGCAGGAGACTCCATTAAGTCTAGTTACAGTAAATTGCCATTCAGTAAATTGCCAATATTCTTCTTATTATTGAAGATATTGCGCGCACATTATCTTATATATCTGGTATCTGCTTTGATACAGTTCTGATTGTAATTGATGCTATCTTAAATGCTACATGTCAGTGCTAGCTCCCGTGGCCTCAGACGCATTCACATTGACCAGATCTGTATCTTTGGGGCCGGCAGCTCATCATGTCGGGATCTGTTTTGGTTTTTCTGTCTCCGCAGCAATGTCATGCTTCAGGTATGGGACAATGGGAAGAAGATGAAAGCTTCCTGCGGCTTGTTCTCAAATCCACAGCCCGCATCCAATCAAATCAAATTCAACGGGGGGGGATCTCATTTGTTATTACTAGTGTTTTCAAAAGGTTAATAAGCTATGCAGATGTAAAAAACTGAATTAAAGTAATAAGTCATTTTTTTTGGAAGATTAAAGTTGCACAATGTAACTCTTAAACATGTATATCTTACATGAAATTGTAAAAAAAAGTAACATGTAATGTTTCTATGAGAAGTTTTTTTTTCTCTTTTTGTGTGACTCCTTGCCCCGCATGATTACAGTTACAGTCCTATAGCAGGTTTGTGTTATTGCTTTGACATCAGCCCTGATAAGATAAACAGGCGACACAGGGCACAGTCTGCTGCAGGTTCCAACTGCACAAGGGCTAATATGTGAGCTCCTGCCCTGCCTGATGCTGACCTGTTTGTTATTATAAATTCTCTGGCTCCGTCACCTTTAATTTAATAGCTCATTTATTCTCTACATGTTTCCACATTTGGTGTAGGGAAACATTTAATGCTTGCTAACGAGATACCATTTATTAGTTAATTTGTAGCATCATTCATTCATAGTTTCTGAGTCAAAAGTATATTTTCTAATATGGAAGCATGTCAATTAGCTAATGTGACTGGCTAAACCTCCTCCTCCTACTCTTTCTAAATTATATTGACGGAGCCATTCCAGTGCTAAACGCACCAATTTGTCATTAGACAGGTTAAATAAACATCAAACCATCTAAAAACGTTTTAGGAAAAGTACCGTTTTTTATGTGATTTTATTTCCCTGTATGAATACTTAAAATAAGGGTCTATTTTCTGATCTAGTTTTGTTACTGATTGGTATGTGGGCATTCTATTCTATGTCTTTCCTCCCAGTGTATAAATCTAACTGTGCCATAGCCAAAATCTGTTGCTCAGTTACAAATGTACAAGTTTGCAAAACCAGAACTCTCTATCTGCTGTGGTATTTATTACTTGAAGGGCTGTATCTGAGGGGCTGGACTCTTCGCCTGGTATTTTAAACACCTGTAATAATTAACTAATAAACTTCTCCACAAGTGCTGTGTTTCTCTGACAGGGTCAAAGTCATAAAAGTTCAAACTGAAAGAGCCTCCTTGTTGTGCGTGTAACAGTAGACGTCTTATCACTCACAGTATCGCAGCAATTTTTCTAAGAAAGTTGGAAGAACAGAGCGGCCCTTATTAAATGAAATATTCTCGTGAAAATAGACAGATTTGGTAGAACAACAGGTTTCATAATGAGTACAGTACGTCTGAGCCAGTGGAGAGCTTGCCAAGTATGTGCTGTATGTACTGCGGTCAAAAGGCCAACTGCATACTAGGATTGTAAGTATTCAAAATCAGATGCTTATCCATAGCATAGCATAAACTAGTATCGAAACTAGATGCTCATTTGAGCAGGTATCAATACTAAAAAAATCACATTCACAGGACACAAATGAACTTTTCTTGAATAGCTTTAGAATGATCTTGAGCTGCATCAGAACAAGTATAAGACCACATAGACTAGTATATGCCCATGGACCACTATGGGACCTACATGGACGACCGAGGGACTACACAGATATAACACCGTATGGTAATATTAAAGAAAGTACTGTTATTTCATGTTGAAAATCATACTCCATCGCCTGAAGAAAGATTGTTTTTCATTATTATCGTGATATCGGAATTGGTTTTGAGTATCGATTTACTTAGTATCGAAATCAAGTCTAACATTTTATTATCATGACAACACTATGTCAGTCCAGCAGAAATGTGCTAAAACATGTCTTTAAATGGGGTTTAAATATTTGAAAACTGTGAAATTGCAGTAAAACTACCCCCGTTTTGTTTTTTATTTTCAGTTCTAATCGGTTCTTTTTGCAACATTTATTATTGTAAACAATAAATTGGGTATTAATATATATATATATTGGATATTTTTGATAATATGCTCAGCTCCATAGTTACAATTGGGAAATAACAATTGCTTCTGCTAAGAATGTTCTAAGATGCACATATTATATCCTATAAGAAAACTACCAAAACAAAAATATATAGTAATTTATAACAATGTAATGTAAAAGGGCATAAACATTCATATAATTCAGTGGTTAATTCTACAGCCCATTTACCTATACTATACATTACACTTGCACTAGTCAAGACATTTGAAAATATGGGATTATTGTTGTCAGTATAATTCAAAAACATCTTGAGATAATATTAGCACTTTGTGATGTTTAAAGGGTGCCATCATGTAATCTGTGTTGATTTAGATGGTGATAATGGAGACAAATGTGGTAGTAACAGTAACCATGACGATGCCCAAACCAAACCAAAGTGTCTGACTCTGACTCACTGAAGCTTCGCCTGGACCTGAAGGTGATGTCATCCTCCTGAAGGCTCAAACTGCTCTGATGAATGAGTGCTTCAGATTAAACATGTGATAAAATACATCAGCAGTAGCCTAAAATTATCCTCTCACCCTTTTTAAAGATTATATATTGATAGATTATTGAAAGAAGTTTGACTTAAGTTGACACATATAAGCTTTTCACATTTGCTCATATTGGCGGTTTTGGGCATACGCATACTTATGACAAATACTGCTTGGTGCTTGCTTGTACATGATTATTTTTTGTCATGATGCATTTTTTATTCATTAGTCTACAGGGCAGAACGATTTGGTAAAAAAATATCTAATTGAGATTTTTCTTACAAATATTTTGATTTTGATTCAGTTGTCTCTAATCATCAATATTCAGCTTGGGTTTTTTTAATGGTTCGGTCCACAGCCAATCCTCTGTCAGTAAAAGCATGCGGTTTGCAGCACAGTTCAGACTTTGGACGAAGAAATTGAATAATTGTTTTCTTTTATTTCAAGCTGTCGGATATAATTTTGACTATTTCACTTAATAATTGACCACAAAATGTATTTAGTCTTTGAAAATTATTTGATAACTTGACCTTTGCATTCCTTGTCACCAGTTTTATTGGATAATTTGACAGTTCTCTTTCCTCTGCATGTTTTTATTTTTATTTTTTATATTTGTCATTTGCTGAAAATCGTTAAGGTAAGGCATCACGATCGTATGAGGAGGGGGGGTATTCTTGCCAGGGCGTCCCATTTTCAGATAGGCTTGCACACTGCGGCAGGGTGACTACACGTGCCATGTTCTATCTATCTCATTCTTATGTTTCCTCCCACAGCCTTGGGTTTTGGTGTCCTGTTTTGTTTTATCTTTTCTCCCCAAAACAAATCAGCTTATCACGGGACTGTGGAAAATTTAGTTAAAACTCCCCACACCCTTATCCTAGAAATGCTAACGGTTTTGTTTTAAGCTGTTGTTCTTTGCTAATCTTGTTTTAAGCATGTAAATTAAGGAATGTGAAGTAGCAGCCTATTTGGTATGCTTTCAGTGTATAGCATCCCATTCAAAAGCATGCATTTTTTTTAGCTCAATCTTTGCATCTTCTGCCCACTTTTTCAGTTTCAAATGGTCAAGAGAGTCCCTGAACAGTGGGGGGTAGTGGATGCAATGTGTGTGAACAATTGAGCACCCTTTTTTTAGCACAGTCCTGCCCGCTCCGGCCCCCCTAAACCACATTCCTGAGTAGACCACCAAGACCTCCACAGTATGGGACGCTGAGAAGGGGAGACTGGCTGAGGCATGCCCACGGAGGGTTTTGACTGACGGGGCAAAGACGGCTGAGAGGCTGGGAAAGAGACCAGAGACTTGGTAATGAGTCAATGAAGTTACATGCAAGCAGGAAACTTTTGATTTTTGCTTTGTTCATTGCACAGCGCTATAGATGTCAATCGAACTTTAAAACAATGTTCGAATGGTGAGGAAATGTAACCTTAGACTAAAATCTAAAATGCAAGGCTTTGAGAACTTTTTTTTTCATTTAAAAGATATAGTATTAAGTTTTAATTGTTAATTCCTATGGCAACTCCATGTCCTAATTTTTCATTATTACCAGATGACAGAACCTCTTTCCCTCAATCTCTGTCCTTATAAAGTGGCATCAGATTAGCTTGGTGACTCAAATTACTGTATCACTAAATATAACTTATTTATTGAATTGATGGTACAGGTTTTATACAACAGTTGAGCTAGGGGCCCATGAGTGAGTACATTTTTGGGACAGGCCCTTAGACTGGTGTAGAGAAGTGGGTGGGAGCCTGGGGAGATGTGGGTGACACACACTCAGGGAATTCACTGTGAATCACCTCAGTCATTGTCTGTCGACACGCGGCCTCTGAGCTCATGAGTTTAGAACAAACTTTTAACAAAGTTATGAACACATGGTTTAAAATATGGCATTATAAATATTTTACTTTGAATTTGTGGTTACCTAATTTAATGTTAGTATTAAGACTGCCATCTTTTTCAGTAGTCATTTTTGTGATCTTTAAACAGAACTAGGTCAAAGCAAGGCTGTGTTGCTCATGTATCAGACATAAATGTTTGGAGCCTTTTCACATGCGTCGATGTTACTCATAAACACACAGCAGATCGCACTTACTCTTCAATATGGATTGTGGACACTGGCTGTGGTTTGGAAGCCTCTCGTCTCCTTTTGCCCTCGCTGCTCTACACTGTTTAATCCAGACATTTCCTCCCGCTGAGTTTAATTTCTCCACTAAAGGTTAAGAGGAAGGTACACTTAATTGTCTCTGTAGGGGAAATTTGTCCTACTTATTTTACCCATCCTTCAATTCTGCTTGGTAGGGCTATGCCAAAAATGGATCAATAGATTGCGATCTAAACTTTGGTCAATCTCAAAGGGGGCAGGCACATTGTAATCAACAGGTCTACAGCCAATCCTGTGCCAATAAGTGACTGTGCTGAAGATGAATAATTGCTCTTGTTTAGGTGAAAGCGCTCCAGTCAGGGCCATACGTGTGTCTCTACGTCTCCCACAATTTGACTAAAAGTTTGGTTTCTCCTTCCCCAGTCCCTCTCCTACCTTGCCTATGTGTGCGCTGTACCATCAGCCCCCGTTGACCCTCCCTCACTATGATCCAGCTGCAGTTCCTCACCTTTTCTTCTCTTTCTCTCCTCTGGTTCTTCTTATCATTATAATCCAAATTAGGAAACGTAAACAACTATTCTCTTGCTGTTTATGAGTGAAATTTTATTTGTTGATAATGGAAGCAAATGTGTGGACATGTTTCTGCCGATAGCACTAACACGCACATGCTTAGGCTTAATATATTGTACAAACACATTCCAAATTTGGTGGAACCTTTTTGGTTCCACATTCGTGATTGCTAACCACGTCATGATTGCTAGACAACTCCAAAAAGCTCGAAAAACAGCACGAAAGCACAAAAAACAAACAAGTGCTTCATAACACCACCGGACTGTGGCTCAGTTTGGTTGTGCAGGTGTGAGTGTGGACCACAGAACACTCTGCAGTCGTGTTTGAGCACAACATGGTTCAAAAAGTCTTGTGTGAGTGTGCCCTTAGTGGATGGCTCTGAGTGTTGTGATACCTCTTCCCAATGAGCCAAAAACAACTAATTCCCTGTTCTTCTCTCCTCTACCTCCCCCCTCTGCCATTATCTTTCTCTGTCCCTCTCTCTTCTCTCCAATTTCTCTCTTTCTCTCCTCTGTCTTCTCTCACCCTCTTCTTCTTGCTTCTGTTCCTCTTTCCTTTCCATCTCCTCTTCTCTCCCTCTATTCTCTCTTCTCTCTCTCTCCCTCTTCTTCTCTCTCTCCCTCTCTCAGCTGTTGTCCTTTGTTGTCGGTGCTTTATTATCGTGTTTTTGTCGTGTTCATGTGAAATTTGAGTTGTGTTTCGGGTCCTTTGTGTCGGACACCTCGGAACAGAGACACTTCGAGAGCGAAAGTGAAGGGACATTTATATGGAGGCTTGGAAGATTTTGGAAACCTATAAAATGGATTGATTGATTACTGTACTGTTATTGGAGCAGATATTGGTTGAGCTCTGGCCAATCAATTGATGTATTTAAGACATATTTTGGTTTTGTTGTTCAATGCCAAGACTTTTTAACTGAATAATATTTGTGTATTTGGTTCAGTTTAAGAGTATAGCGTATATATTTTTGATCTTGGTACTTCATTCCGGTATCAGAGCTGAAAAAAACTGTACTGGTTCAACTCTGTCCACACCACAAAATCTCTGGGTTAACAATAGTTGTTTTCCCACCTCCCCTAAACACAATAGACTTATAAAACTATGATGTAATCTGAAACACACATCAATGTCTCCTCTTAATCCTTCCAGTGCATTTGATACCAGCGCTGATGTTCATAATCATTATTCTAATATGTTTGACTCACCAGGGGCCTGTGTGGTTCAGACAAGGACCAGAGCCAGGACTCTCCTTGGTCTCAGGATCTGGTTTGGTTCCAGACCGGCTATAATCCTCGCTAATTACTCCCCAGGCTTACATCAAACCAAGCCTCACTCACGCTTAGATCACTTTTCCAAACCAGAGGAGGGCTAATAGCTTTTGTGCTAGTCACCCCATCTCCCTAAGGCTATACACATCATCTATTTTCATATAAATTATTTTGTTCGGCAATGCTTGAAAGGGGATATGAGGAGCGGTAGTTGGTGAGATTCTACTTGTAGCGTTAAATCCCATGGTGATGCCATGTGTAAAAAGCAGGTCATGAAATTTCAAAAGGGAGGAACAATGGATCATTATTTCTCTGTATACATAAAAAATGACTTTCAAGTTGATTTTCAGAACTGGAACAACTTTTGTGCTTATTACCAAAGAATAAAAGTTGTAAACATAATTGCCTAAATCAGTGCAGTAAGAAAGAACATGGACCAAGCCAAAGCACTGCCATTGCAAATATCCTCTGGTTTGGTGGTCAACAATACAATGACTTCTTAAATGTTTTTCTCTTTGTACCAGTTTAAGATTTAAAACCAAATGTACTAAGTCTACAATTTAGCAATCCAAATTCAATTGCACTTTGTTGACCTTTTGAGATATTTTTATTTCAAAATAAAAAATTCTCGAAGCATTTTCTGCATTTTTTTCATAAAAACACCACAATTCTTTACAGAACTGTGTAGCACTTATTTGTACATGAAGATATTTTGGTAGAAATGTGAGAAAATTATCAAGGGATTTTGAAATATTCGCTCTTCAACTGTAACTCAAGATTTATAACTATCTATTGAAAACTTTTGTAACTTTTACAACCAAAGCCTCCATAGAGTTGAGTGCGTAATCTCTTTGACTGGTTGCGAAGTTGCTTTTTGCAGTGTTTAGTTTCAGTTGAGCCCAACAGGTAAATGTCCCAAACCTTTGTGTCATTTTTTTTGTAGTTTTTGTGTAGTTTTTGTGTCTTTGAACTTTTAAAGAAACATGATCGTGATGCTGACCTCACCAGGCCTGAGGGTAGTAACATCTGGTGAACCTCAGCTGGTTTGGACCAATAGGAGTCATGATGTCCTTTTGCCCCCAACTGCCCCCCAATAACCTTAAGAGAGATTAGGCAGGGTTGGGACATGCTATGATATGGAACATTAAATGTCTGGGTTGCAGTTTTTGCTTTAATATGCTTTAACTTCTTGACTGTTTTTTTTATACTTTCGCATGACCATACAGTTTGTGCAAGAGGTAAAAAATTATCGCTAAGCAAAAGAATGAATATAATATTATATATTTAAAATTATTACAATACCATCTGAATATCATTGTTTTTTACCAAAATGTACTGTGTGGAGTGACACTATTTCAAAAACCTAATTTGCTCTCACAGTATTAAAACAAGATTAGCTATCCAGACCATTGAAAACTGATTCAGTCATTAGCATTCAAACTATTTCTAAACCAGGTCTCCAAATCCCCCTTTAGAGTCCATATAGTAGTGTAGCAGTCTATACAGTGCCTCTCTCTGGAGTGGTGAGTGAAGTATGTCTTGTGTAGTCCTTATTGTAACCCTGGTTCTCTGAAAGCTCCTCAGTGTTTGCTCAGTGTCCCGCGGCAGAACGCTTGGGCCTAAATAAAGTGTGTTTTAAGCGCCTCCTTTTTAAAGCTTGTTTTCATTTGTTTGGTATGAGTCAGTGGAAAGACACGGGGCCAGTGTCAAGGGACCGACCACTCCAAAACCTTTGTGGCTCTAGTTTTTGCTCTCATTTGCTCTCTCATGTTTTGTGTGGATAATGTGTCACAACTTGTCCCATGCAGAAGCGCTGGCTTGTTGGTTTGCACTTGCACATCTGAACATAAAGTAAAAAAAATCAAAGATGGCGGTTCTTCAAAGGCACAGAAGGAGAGAAAGATGAGGACAAGGTGAAAGATTAGACCGTGGTGCTTGTCTGAATGAGTCACTGCTTTAGAGGCTCCCAAAGACTGGAGCCTTGAGCCAAAGTTAACTTTTTAGTACAACAAGTCCCTGTGCATCAATTAATTTTGTATGAAATACTGTAAACGCTGATGATCTTTATTTGTCACACAATGGGGAAATTGCAGTGTTGCAATGCAAAGTTCACAAGCAGCCCGAGTGTAGGAAACCTCAGCAATAGATATAAAAGTAAACACTGTCAGTAGAGTAAAGGTATAAATCTATAAAACTATTGTTTTTCTCACAAGTATTGCAGTTAGATTTGCAGTATGTTTAAAAGTAGGATTCTGTTCAGAGTGGACATTGTAGCTGTGCAACCCATACATTTCAGAACATGTTTGTAGAGGTCAAAACTACAGGTACAATGAGATTTTTCTTTGCAGTGCACATTCTACTATCTAAATTGCTGCAACCTTTGTGAGTTGATAATTGCA